>NW_010419680.1:465-9028 GCF_000710305.1 Buceros rhinoceros silvestris | reverse complement strand
AACACTCTGTACCACAGTGGGGGTACAGCAAGTGAGAGGCTGCACTTGCGGGAAGGAGCGGACAGGACAGGTGACCCTGCACTGACCAACCAGGTGTTCCATCCCATAGACATCATATTTGATGTAAAGCTGAGGAATCACGAGGGTCAAGCTCTCTCCTTCAATGGCTGGTGTTTGAGGATAAATCTCTCCGTTCTGCCTTCGATCCCAGTCCGTGCATCCCTGAATCCAGTTCCGGAATCCAGCTCCTGCATCTGGTTCCTGTCGGCCGCTGAGCCCAGTCTGGGGCTTCCGCAGTGCCTGCCCACAGCATCAGTGGTGACGGTGACGTGATTGCCATTGGGGGGTTGGGTTTCACTTTGGTATCGTATATATTTGTACGTATTTCATTATACTATTATTATTTTCATTAAGACAGTTCCAGTTTTCTCTCCCAGTCCAGAAGTCTCTCTCTCTTACTCCCTTTCTCTTCCCCCTCTTGGGGAAGGGGAGGGATGGGGAAGGGGGTAACAGAGACCGTCTGTCATTCATTTGGTGGCTGGCCCTGCTCTAACCCTTGACATATGGCCACATTCTTCGCTTCTGCACATCTGCGTTTTCATTGGGCCCTGGCTATCTGCCTGCACCCGGCTTAACCAGCGAGCCCTTTTCCCACCATACCGTTGAGCTCAGCCTCTTCCTTACCCGCTGACCCAGTAGACCTGGTAGACAGAATTTATTTGTATTTCTTTTTCAGGACGTAGAGAAAATGTTCAAATGTGTATTGAACCATTCCCTGTGGGACCTGACTAGGAACACACCCATCTGGCGCTGATCCCTTGTTTAGAGTTACGCTTCGAGAGCTTCGTTAGCCAGTTTTTAATCCCTTTCATGTGTGCCATGTTTGGTACATCAGTTTCTTAATCAAAATATCATACAGTGCCCAGGCAGTTGCCTTGAGGAAAATCTAAGGAAAATTACATCAGCACTCTTCCCCTTATTAACCACGCTTGTGCTGTTATCAGAAAATACATCAAATTAATTTGACAAGATCTATTTTTCATAAACCCGAGTTGATTGGCAGCAATTATATTACCTTCCTTTGATTCCATAATAAACAAATCTCATATGAGCTATTCCATTTTTTTTTTTCTGGGATTAATGGCAGTCTAGAACCCGTGTCGTCCTGTCTCCTCTTTTAAAACACTGGCAGAGTGTTCATTTTCTTCTGGTCCTCTAGAACTTCCCTGGGGTTCAAAGACTTTTGACTAGGCTCCAATCCCTTCTTGGCCGACTCTTTAAAAGCTCCTGGATGTAAATGATCTGAATCTGCACATTTATTAATGGCTAGCTGTGGGAGATGCTGATTACCATCTCCCTTGCTTATGGTTAGCGCCCTAAGTGCGATGATCATCAGCAGTGTGGGGTAGAAGTAGCTTGTGCAGCTTTTTCTCAAAAGGCAGAACTGAAGTATTTATTGAACATGCAGGGCTTTTCTCAGTTAATATCCATGGTTCTACCATTCCCCTAAAGTAACAAATTAATGCTCTCGTCAGGGTTTCTTGTGTTGCTTGTGCAAGAAAAGTGCCTTCTCTTCAACCTTGACTCTGCTGACTGTAAATATTTCTTCCAGTCCTTTATTTCCCTTATTATTTTCTCCAGTCCTGAGCTTTAGTTTGGAGAAAAATGTCTTTCTTTCTTCACACATTACTCTGGTTTTATTTTAATACAACAACTCGCTTGTTTTAGTCCTTATCTTAAATACCTACTTTTACTTTCCTTCTTAGCCTAGCTTAAAGAACAGCTAGTATGGGCTCTCTCCTTGTTGATAAGAGTTGTAGATTTTAAATCAGTAAGTAGAAACACTCTTGAATAGTTCACATATTGACTCATGTGAAGCCTCCCCTGTTGAAGCTACTGCTATTTGACCATTTGGATCTCTTCCTTCTTTGTTGTCGAACGAGGCCCGTAAGGAATTCCCCTCCCGGGGATGCCACACATGACGCAAAAACTTACCCTCTTTAAATCTGCAGAAATGTTAAAGGTCTTTCTCCGATGTCCGGCCCAGCCTACATCTCTCAGGTCATAACTTCTGCATGTGTCCAGTGTCCCTTACAGAGCAGAAAGGAGCTTGAGGACGTGGTTGTCTTGTTCTTTGTTGAAAGCTGGTGGTCATTGGTTCACGCCAACTTCTGGTCTGCTCTTCCTTCATGTGTGGTCACAAAGGTTTCCTGACACCTTCCTTCTCCTGTCTCCTGTAGACAGTTGTCATGTGGCTATAGACAGTTATCTGACGTTGCCGTTGGGTGTGTATTCAGAGCTCCCCCTTCCACCTGGATGAAATACATACCAGAGACCTTGGCAATCAAACCAAGTGTAATTTTGTAGTTAAATTTTGAAGTTTTGTACTCACAGCTGGCCTTGCTTTGAGCTGGAGATTGGAGTAGAGATCTGAGGTCCCCTCCGAGATGGATTGTGCTACAAGCTCATTATTTCTCTGGGTAATCTCCTCACTTAAAAACAGAAAACAGTGTCTGAGAAACAAAATCTTCAGTTTTAGCTTAGATTCAAAATTCCCTCTTCTAAGTCAAATATGTTTCCAAGTAGGCTTCAGCACCAGACTCAGGTACCTACATTTAGATGTCAACACCGTGTAAGCTGATGCGTGAGATTTCCCAATAATTGCTAGAGATCCAGTTGCTGCAGCCCACCACACGTGTGGGTGAGTTGTGCTGGGATCTCTGGGATCTGCTGCTGAGAGGCTCAGCTGACCTGCTTGCGTGGTGGGGGCTCGGTGCCATGTGGGATTGCAGATCCCTGAGCGGGGCTGACGGATGTGGCACAAAAACTTGGGGAAGTCCAGTGCCCTTTGGCGCCATGGCCTGAGGGCATCTGATTTGGCATGAGGCACCTCACTAGGGACGGCAGCGGGAGCCCTGACACTCAACCTATGGAGACAGCCTGCACGTGGGTGTCTGGGTCTGGAGAGGTCTCACTTGAATTTTAATTCATGAACATGTAAAAGCATTGATGAACCCCCAGAATTTGTTGCTGGAGAAGGTTGTTGAGGCAGATGGTATCATCAGGTTCAAAAAAGGGCTAGAGGGATTTGTGGACAGCAGGTGCACCCGTAGATAGGTAGAGGAGCAGGGAGAGGTGCATCCTCCAGCATCCCTCTTCAGTGGATGTGGATACTGGGGCAATATGAGGGCAATGCTGCGGAAAGAGCCTCCCTGGAGAGCATCTCCTGTTGCCACGGTCACAGACAGGTTACTGAGCTACAGTGACTGCTGGGTTGACTCAGTAACTCATTTCTTGCACTTCCATTTTCTTATGACATTTCTTAATGTGAAAACGTTTTTGTGAAACGTTAATGTGAAAAAGTTTTTCATCTGGGATTACTTCAACATATGTCTTTACCCGCTGTAACTTTTTGATTCCACACAAGATTTTCAAAAATTGCTTTAATATGTCTCTGAACAGCTCTGCAGGTGTCTGCAGGACCCCAGGCCCGCCATGGACATTTTCCCAGTGCTCCCACACTTGAAACATTGCGACTCCTGCCCAGGCACCCGGTTCATTTGGGGGTCCAAAGGTGTGATTGGCTTGGATGGTCCCTTCCTCTCCGTGGGAGGTTGCCGGCTCCGCGGAGGGATGCCTTACCAGGACTCTGATCTTGCTCCTGAGCCAACACATTTTATAACCTGTTTCTCTTAGTGTAAACTGACATTGGCAGCAGTTTATGTCAATATGTTGGGCCAATCCCCCAAGACTCCAGATAAGAGGCAAACACTACACTCTTCTGCTGCCTACAGCATCGAGAGAGAGGCCAGACTTGATCTGATCTTTCTGTTTGCATTATAAGCATGCCTGGAGGCCTCGCTCTGCTAGGTCCTACACGTCGACCTAACGAGAGACCGTTCCTGCCCTTGAGTACTTGGCAGCTAAAACAGGCAAGGGAGATGGAAAATGTGAACTGAGCAAAAAAAGCACAGAGAGCATCTCACCCAGGGTCACTTGGTGGTGGCCAGCAAAATATTTATGTCCCCTGACAACCTGTTAGGGATTAGGGCTCTGTTATATGCCACGTGTGTGCTGAAGAGAGGAAGCTGGGGAAGAGGAGGTATTCAGGTGGGTTTGGGCTTGGTCAGTAGTGTGTCCTCACAGCATTTGAGAGAGCACCCTGGCACCCTGGTCCTGGATCTCCCCAGCTAGGGAACCCCGGTGTTGTCTAAGCAAGCTCCTGTGGCTTGGCATCAGGAATTATGAATGGTCAGCATGGACCATTATGAATGGTCAGCAGCAAATTTGACCTTGACACTGCTCTTGAGGGCCCTGGAGCCACCCCAGGGGAGTGCACATGGCTGACTTAATTAGCTAAATAAGGCCCTGGGAGCTGGGTGTTGAAAGCTCTCTTATTTAATTGCGCTCGTTTCTCTCACATCGTATCTCCTCACCGTGCATGCCCCACCTGCTTTAGTCATGGTGAGCTAACTGGCGAGGATGGACATTTCCCAGTCACCAAGGCGAGCTGGTGGGAATGGGATAGGAAAGGGCAATGAACTCCTTGGAGCTGCGCCCGTGTTTCAAGTCTAACCAAGCTGCGGTGACACCGGGCGTAACTTAATAGTTTTTTTTCCCCTGAATAATTGCTCTTACTGAGAAATCTAATGGGAGGTGACTGCTGGAAAGGGCAGTTGGCTGGAAGTCATGCTGGAAGGGTGCCATGGTGCACCCAGCCTTGCAGAGAAGTGGGCTGGATGCAGAAGATGTGATCCCAGCCAGGACCAGAGTCCAGCAGAGGGCACTTGCAGAATGCAGCAGGCTCCAGCGCCCGGCCTTGGACCACGGTTTAATTACGAGCTTTGGCCTATAGCGATCTCCTTGTCTCAAGTCTATGGTTACTCCGTGTATCAGTTTCGTAAACTTGCCTGCCTGCCCTCTGTGACTCAGTTAATAATAATTAAATGATTCTTTAACAACGCTGGGGAGATTTCCAGCTATTTTTCAATATGCATTAATAACGCTTAATGCTGGTGAACTTCCAAAATTCCTGGGGTCTGGGTTGCTGAAATGTGCCCGCACTGATGGGTCTGATTCTCTGTTCCCTTGGGCAGTCATTTACTGGTGTTTAAAATGCAAAGTAGCTGTAAGTGAGTGGAGAATGCTGATATTGGTAGTATTTTCTCTTAATGGCGCTCAGGTTTGTGAACCTGGTCCAACACCCCTCGGTCCTGAAGCAACAGGCTGCAGTAGGCTTTGGAGGGGACTAGGCACGGTGTGAGATGTTATCCAGAACTCCTCCAAAGGCCTCAACTTGCTGACTCCGTGCAATTAGGCAAGTGTCTCCTGGGAACAGGCTTCTCTAGCGCTGCGTCCTGCCACGAGGGCAAGTGTTCAGATGCAAAATTCCCTGCAGTAGCTGGGCCCACCTGTCTCCGCTCACATCCAGAACCTCGGAGCACAAATATGCAGAAACAGGGGGTTTGCGTTCAGCTGATCTTTGCAAAGCCAGCTGCACATGGTTGCGCTTTTGGGGCAGTTGCAGACTCTGAGCCGTAAGATGTAAGAACTAAAACTGGGAGGTAACAACACAGATGATCATCTGGCCTGACCCCTGGCGTCATACAAGACAGAGGGTCCCACCCAGTGATTCCGAGGGCAAGATTCACATACCGCACCGAAACAGCACTTTGAGGAAAAAAGGATGGTGTTGATTTAACGAGTTTATCTCATTAGCTAGTAAATCAGTCCTACTGCAGGTTGAAAGTGTGTGCTTTATTCCTAGCCCCGGCTGACCTACTGAGTCATCTGTTTTATTCTAGATTCCTGCTTTAGGACGGAGTGAGTGCATCCCATTGCTCCAAAGACTTTGTTGGCAGGATCCACGCTGGCCATAAAGGCAGCTGGATGAGCTTAGCTTAAACAGACGTCCACTGCGTTTAGTCACGTGAACGCAACCCGGTGTAGGAGCTTTGTCTTTTAGCTCCTGGGTCATGTAATGCTTAGTTCTGTTCGTTCGATTAGGGACACATCTGCTGTCAGAGAGCCTTGTCGTGTACTGCAGTACTTCCATCTGGGAAGGTGTGATGGCTGCTCACCAAAGCTGGCTAGATACCTGGCTTATCCCTCTGCACCCATCTATAGGCACCAAGGCTCAGCTGCTGAAATTCAGCATCTATGGAATTAGTGAATTTAATTCATGTTTGTTGTGCTCCCTGCAGGACAATTTACTCTTCCAAAGGTCTCCAGATCTTCAGAGTCAGTGGGAACTGAAGGTGAGGTTCAGATTATCCACTTTAGGGTGACGTGAATTGCACTCCACTGATGGCTCTAACCGGATCTCCATGGTCAGCAAAAGGAGTCCATGAGGACAACTTCGGAACCAGATGGCTTGATGTCGTGTGTCTGCACTTGGTCAGATGATGCCTGTATGAAATCTTCTCCACCATCTATATGAAAAGTCTTTCCTAAATCTGTGAATTCTCTGTTACGGCTGAAGTTCTCCTCAAGTGAAGGAGTATTTGCCTCCATTCATCTTTTGTCAGAGATGGAAATTACCCAAGAGACCATGTGCAGAAGAAGATGAAAAAATGAGTCTGGCTGCCTTTGGAAA
Source organism: Buceros rhinoceros silvestris (assembly GCF_000710305.1). NCBI lineage: Eukaryota > Metazoa > Chordata > Aves > Bucerotiformes > Bucerotidae > Buceros > Buceros rhinoceros. The sequence continues at coordinate 2,433 of NW_010419680.1, read as the reverse complement.
ATGATGGTTGTGTGCTGAAAGGTCTCGCCAGACTTGGCCTGGGGAGTCTCAACCTCATGCCTGATGCTGTTTTTTCTCCTGATGTCCTGAACAGACAGCTCTGAGTTCTACACAGTGCATCACGCCTTGGAGATAATTTGTCCTCTGTTCAAGTTTCCTGGTGTCCCATGTTGTCCACCTGCTAACTGCTGGCTTTGAACCTACGGTGACACATCTGGCTTCCTAAACTTCAGGTGGAAGGAGGAACTTGGATCCAACCTGAGCCCTCATGTAGGGACGGTGTGCATGTCACATCTCGAGCCACACAGCACATTCAAGGTCACTTTCTGGCAGAGTTAAGAGACAATACAGCCACTGCCAGCAGGACTGAGGACGTGCATCCCTGAGAAGCCTCATATTCCTCCAGGATAATCCTCCTTTGCTTTTGCAATCACCCAGATGTTGAACAACATCCCACTGCTCTCTTCTGTATTTTGTCTTCTAGGCAATCTGGCTCCATGGTGCCCCAAACTGCGTTTACAATTTTCTGTGTCCCAGGCTCTCCAGTGCACTTGTTCTTCAATGCCAAGAAACTGCCCGATGCCCACGTGAAGCACAACCAGAGGCTCACTGCTCCTGCTTGCCTTCTCTTGAGATAATTTCTAACAGTGCTTGGTCTAAATTGTATGGAAAATAAAGCCTCTTGCCCTGGCCGTGGGTGGGCTTTGGATCAGGTCCAGAAGGGTGGCTATGCCCCACTGGGTACCCAGGAGAGTGAGGATTGGGTGTGTCTTCTTAAACACACCTATTTTCAAAGAGAACATGTGATTCTGCTTCCGATACCATAGAATCATGGAATGCTTTGGGTTGCAAGGGAGCTTTAAAGGTCATCTTGTCCACCTAGGTTGGACACAGGCTGACGCTGAGGCTGGAGGCCAGGCTGCTCGTGTAGCTCCATTTGCAAACTGCCTCCGGACGAAGACGTGGATGTCCATCTCCCCTTCATGTGTACTTCTGCCCTTTGTTTGCTGTGCTTTGGAGCTGCACCTTAGCGCTCTGGGATCCAGCCAGACGCTAGGAGGTGAGGAATCAGCATCCAAACGAAAATCCGAAAGGCCAGATGCTGAGCTGGCATCAAATGGCAGCTTCCTCCTGAAGTCGGTGGAATTGGGCTGAGCTGTATCAGCTGAGGGATTGGGTGAAGTATCCTCTGTTTTCTCAAGACATTAACAGGCTGAAGCAGGTAAATGATCCTTGGTACATGGTGCCTGGCTGCAGAGAACAGCTTTTGCCTTGATGTTAGGTTTTTAATTCACCCAAAGCTCGGCTTTGCAGGCTAACACACTAAGGGGGATCTAAAGGAGTCATCCTTCATTATCAGTCATCCCATTATTGAAACAGCTCCGGTGATTCCTCACAATTACAATGCTTAATTTGCCCTCTGAGCAAAAATGATATTAACACCAATGACGTGCTCAGCCCTTTTTCCACCTGCAAATGTTTTGGGTAATCATTGCAGGTGCTTCTTTATAAAATGAAGCAACTGCCTTTAAATATTTCAATTATTTTTATTAGATTCCACTCTTTTGCAAACCTCATTGGCTGCTAGCCAGTCCTCAACCTATACCCCTGGCTTTTAGTGGCTTAACATCAGGAAGGATTCGCTTTGCCCTTAGACTGGATGTGTTTGTACAAGTGAACTGTCTGGTGATAAAAACAGATGTGCAAACCCCAGATCTCTTGCATGTTTGGTCCGCGTGAGTCCTGAAAAAAGACACATATTTGCCAGCCAATATCTTGGTGTAGCCCTACTGGATAGGTGTGATGCCCTTTGGTACAGAGTGTGCTCAGTTTCGTTGCTTCTGCAGCAGGTTTAAAGATTAAAGTTTGATTCAGTGGGTGTCCTGGGGTTGTCCTGCCTGCTTGACGCTGACTTCCTTGAAAGGTGGGATCAGATGGAGGCAACTGAGCCAGTGTCAGAAGGGTCTG
>NW_010419680.1:0-303 GCF_000710305.1 Buceros rhinoceros silvestris | reverse complement strand
GCCACCATCTCCAGTGAGAGATCTTTTTTTTTTTTTTGAGGATTAAACACCAGAAACTGTTGTGGTGTTTCAGAACTCCTGGCAGCGCAGGTGAACAGTTGGACTCGATGATCTTTAAGGTCTCTTCCAACTGAGATGATTCTGTGATTCTGTAACTCTTCCTTTCTCATATTCTCCTGCTCTCTTTGCAGAGAAGTGTGACTACCTGGAGAAATTGTCTGGAATATCTTTACTAAAGCAACACACACATGTCCTTTTTTTTTGCAGTAGTTGCACATCTTCCCTGTATATATAATTCTCCAC
>NW_010419679.1:0-20690 GCF_000710305.1 Buceros rhinoceros silvestris | reverse complement strand
TATTAAATAATTACATTATAAAATAATGTAATAACTGATAAATTTGAGCCAAAGACTTGAGGATTTCTTATTTTATAAATAAACGCTGGGCAAGGATTTCCCAAGAGATATATTTTATTGACCAAGGGATGCTATCAGACATACTGAATAAGAGAAATTAGTAGTATCTTTCTCCAGTACTGGGAGAAAAAAAAACAACGCAGAAATGATGTAAGAGCACTGTGTTCTGTAACTGGAAAAAAACCCCAAACCAACCTCTCTGATGTAAGTGATTGAAGAAGGAAAGCAGAATGTGAGACCATAACGAATTAATATGAAGTGGTTTCTGCATACCACAAATAAATATTTGCATTCCATACGTTGCGCTGTCAGATATTTTGAAGTGTAAGCACAGTAATCTATTAAAGATTTTCCAGGCAAAATTCTGCAGCTTTTTGAAGAGACAATATGTCTTTGGTTTAACAATAATTTCCTATAATGTACTATGTTAAGCATACACATACTTAATTTTTATTTGTATGGACTTTAAGACCTTAATGACGTACATTAGTTTAAAAAAATGTATATAATAGATTACTTCTTTACATTTCTATTCAGCACTAGATGGCACTCTGAATTTAAACTGTAACACGTTTTTCTTTTCCCTTAGAATACAGGGAACATGTTACCTTTGTTCTATAATTAAAATCCATCATACAGATTAATCAAATAACTTCACTTTTTTCCTGATTTTGGTAGTAGGATGTCTCCTAAGGCCTATTACTCTGCTATCAAATAATGAAGAACATAAAAGAAAGAATCAGTCAAGCTCTATTATATCGAGATAGATACTCCCACTGAAATTCAAAAGCTTCTCTTATCAAAAAAAGCAAAGCATTTGATACTATTTAAATGCTTGTTACAATATTTTAAGTTGCTTAACATACAAAATTCAAAATCTTTAGGTCTTAAATTTAAATGTAACCAGTTGCCTGTGTTGTAAAATACTGGGTACTTTGTAGAATTCTCAGTGCTGTATATCTGTAACTCATATTCAACATACCAAATCATCTTGGGCAGTTAGCTTTAAACAAAGCTACTCTATTAAAAATCAGTTTTGGATGCATAATTTGCATAATGATAATGAAATGGTTATCATAATTTAAAAAAAAATATAATAGACAAAGAATACCCTCAACCCTTTAAATTTACTACATTTTATAGATCATCTCTCTTTGTCTTCTATTAATTAGTAGGCAATGATTTTTTTTTTTCCTGGATATTCTACTAGATGTCTAAGCTCTACGTTGACCGCTGCTGATTTTGTAAAACTGTTTATTTTCAAATGCTCAGCTTTTGGAATATCCATATATCTGTGTGTTGCAGTGGAAATTTCACACTTTTTTTTTTTTTAAGTAGGATTTAAAAAATTTCAAATGGGAGATTACATATACAGTTTTGGGTTTTGAATACCATGCATAAACATTCAAAACTCAGGTTAAAAAAATGTTGAGTACCTCAGTCTTCTCCATGCTGGCTGTCTCTATTTCTGTCTTATTTACTGGAGGGGTACATTTTCTTTAACCTGTCTTTTCTGACAAATGTAACTGTAGAAACCTATGTTATTATTCTTCACATCCTTGCAATATTCACATCCAGCTATGCTTTAGCTTCCATGATCCCATCCCTACACACCCAGGCATCATCCCTATATTTTTCCCAGGATACTTGACCCTGGTTCTACTGCATAAGCACTTCCTTCTTATACCTTAGTCTGACCAGGATGCCCTTACTCAGCTGTGCTGGTCTCCTGCCCTCCTTGCCCAATTTCTTATATATGGGAATTGAAAACCCTGATGCTCTAAGAAAAGTGTCCATAAAGAGCTGACAGCCCTGTTCAGCTCCTTTGCTCCTGAGTGCAGTTTCCCAGGAGCAGCCCTGGTAATTCCCATCCAGTAATTCCTTAAAGAACCAGAAGTTTGCTTTCCTAAAATTCAGGTTCCTGACTTTACTAACCACCTGGCCTATATCCCTCAGGATTGTGAATTTCACCAGGGCGTAATCACTGCAGCCAAGGCTGCCAGCAGGATTAGTTCTTCCATGTTGGTGAGCAACAGGTGCAGTAATGCTTCTCCTTTGGTCAGGCTGTTTAGCACTCGGATTAAGCAGCTGTCCTTGATACACTCCAAGTCTCCCGAACTGCTTAAATCTTGCTGAGCAGCTTTTCCAGAAGATGTCAGGGTCATTGAAATTTCCCAGCAGGATCAGAGCTTAGAGCACTATGCATCCTGTAGTTGAAGTAAGAACACTTCATCTACAGGCTCCCCTTGCTCAGGCAGCCTGTAGTAAATATTTGATATTTGATAACATCTTGACCTCTTTTTCATAAATACTTTTTGTGGTTTCCTTTGTTGCCTTGGCCCCTAATTCTTACCAATCAACTCTCAATCTCCTCATAAATGTTTTTCAAAGACAGTTCTGTGCAGTCAATTCATTTTCTTATATGGAGGGCAACCCTCTCCCATGCCTCCTTCCTTGACTGCCTCTTTATTTATTACTAAAAAGGGGATTCTGATAAAATGTAGCCAAATCGACTTTGATATATATACAGATATTGAACAAGCTGTACAAGATGCAAAACAGATTTATCAAGACAAGTATGAGTTAAAGAACCTCTTGAATGATATAAAGAAGTCCTATTTTTTAAAAAATAACCATTCAATTTACTCATCGATGTCCTGTCATCAGACTGGTAGAGCATTTGAACTGATATCATATAGAGTATGTCTTTTGAGATGCTTTTATTAAATATTTTCTCTGACAAGCTGAATGATAGAATAAAGAAAAGGCTTATAGAATTTGTGGATGACATCAGGCTGGCAAAGGTGAAAGTGAATCAGAAGGCAGAGTCAAAATTCAGGATGATAAATTTGGGGCATGGTTGATAACAATAATAAAATAAATAAAATAAATTTTAAAATAAAAAAAGTAAAAATTACTTTATTAAGGAGGAGAAAACAAATACGTTTAAATGGGTAATAACCCAAAGGCAAAGGGTCAGTATTTGTGAAAAAGAGGTCAAAATGTTATCAAATATCAAAACCTGATTGTGAATCAGAAGTCTAAAGCAATGGCAAAAACAGTGACTTTTCTGGGATTTTTTAGGCCATGACAAGCAATTTCCTTTCCTCTTTTTTTGAAGCTGATGATATACTAGATGATGTATTACATTTGCTTCTGAGAGCTAAAATGATAATTTTTAAAATATCAATTAATATTCAGATTTTTAAAATGTGGACAATTTGGAAAAAAGGAGGACAGGACACTAACTGTGCACAAAACTTAAAAATAAGACCTCAGCTATGGATAAAGTCAGGATTTAATCCAGGAACTGGAATACTAAATGCAGGGCAAAAAGGATATATGGAATGGGGTTTGAGAACATAATATGAACATGTAACAGGAAGTCAGAAAACAGCCCACTGATTTGTTGCGCTTCATAATTGATGGGATAAGATTAGAAGAAATCACCCAATTTATACTCTTCCCTTTATCTCTGTAAAGCAAGCCTGTGACTTTGCTTGAGTTACAGCATAAGAGAAACGTACTTGAACAAATCTTTCCTTTTTTAATATTAAAGATCTCCACACAAATTCTTCTCAACATCTTCAGATACAGTGACAGAATATCCATCTCTTCAACCATTCTTCATTAAAATATAGAAGTTGTTTGCTAGAATTACTAACAGTTTTTAAAGCCATCAAATTACTTTGAGTAGAGGTTTGTTAGGAGCAACTAACATTAGAAACATCCTGTATACCTAATATATGATGTCTTTTAATCTGAAAGATTGTTAAAAAAAAAAAAACAACCAAATGAATGCCAGCATTTCTCCTTTTGTTTTTCTAGGTAGAGGAAATCATGTGCATGCCGAAATGTTTGATCTGCTCTTAAGCACGAATTGCTCTCTCAAGACTTTTCTTTCACACCTTCAACATATGTCTCTCCTAGTTCTGCTTGCTTTGAGGAAAAAAAATTATATCCGTTGACATCCTTTGCATCAGCCAGCTGTGCTTGATGCAGTGCTAAAGGGCAGAACCCTCCCTACTGTTCTGTAAGAAAATAAGCATCCATGGCACAGTGTGCACCTCGCTGTGCCAAAGCTTGTGCATAGTAACTTCTACAAGATGTGCTGTAAATCACAGTTCACATTAGTTTTCTTTCCTGTGTACATGGACTAGTGGTCTCTAAGCCCAGCAAGAAAGTTAGTGCAAAAACAAAATGCTAGTTCACAGACAACTTTTTCCTAGATTTTTCAAATTTCTTACTGCAATGGATAGTTGTTACTTTCTCTTCACTGTCAGAAGTCAAGCATCTACTCTCAGAATGGGATGATATAAATACATTTATATCTATGTGTTTGCTGAAGAATAATTCTGTTAGTATTCAATGCTAAAACTCATGAATAAATAATCACATGGAAGAAAAATAATTACTTGTACCTGTATTTTTCAACAACCTGCAGTATTAATTCAGTCAAAAATTCCTGACAGTGAAATTATTTGAATAACTAAAAGACAAGCATTTTATACCAGAAAAAATAATTTCTATTTTATTTTTTCCACAGCAGTTTTCTAAAGCACATTATCTCCCATTTTCTAATTCAAAAGAATATCTGGGACATGTTAGGTTGAGATATGTTGTAGTCCATCTGATAATTGACTTGAAAAAATAGTAGAACTTGAAGATTTGTAAAATATTTTAAATTCATAATAATTTCTTTATAAATAATACATTGCATAGTTTTGAATAATTTAACAGAATTGACAACAAAAAATTAATAAATTATAGCAATATGTGTCAGTAATAAAATAGGCCTACTATGGCTTCAGAATGTAGGTATTTTGGATATAAAGTCAGATAAATTTCACTGGAATTTAACATATATATACAGCAAGAAAGTTACCAAAGCTGAAACTTAGTATTTTTCCAGCCAGTCAAATCAGGAAAAAAATGGCTTAAACCAGAACTCTTAGAATACATCTCAACTTGAGCACTAGCTCTATATCAGAAATCAGATGTCTAAATTTGGAAGAAACCTGTAGATTTTTATCTTGAACTTAATAATTTTGTCATGGAAACTGTATACCAACATCATTTTCTCGTTAAAAATTACAAGCAAACCAAATCTGAAAGTTACATACTCCTAAACCAGAAATTAGTTAAGCAGAAAACTGAGGTTTTGATGACATACAAGAGAAACATTATATGTACTATTTCAAACTTCAGGGACAAGAAAGAAGTTGGCTTCAGAACTTATCACCTCAACTTGCATATTTTTTCAGATTCTGCATCTAAAAAGCCATTTCAAGTACGTCCTAGATAGCTGTCGCAGAACATATGCAAGAGCATCTATATCCATAGTGCATAACAAACATAAATATTTTGTGTCCTGATAATATGAATCAACATTCTCATATTCTAAAATCTGGAAATTTTTTTTTGGAGGCGGGGGGAGGGAAGGGGGGAAATGAAAAATTTCAATTTACTGATTTCATTTTAATTTTTAACTTTAGTTCTATCACGTTTATGTTTTCTCACACCTTTTACTTCATGTACTGACATTCGAGTTCAATTGTCATACACTCCATTACAGTCGTACCAATGTGCCTTGACAGAGCTAAGTGCCAAGAAACGGCAGCAGGTAAAAGTGTCTAGAAATAAAGCTGTGCCTATATTTAGCTCTTTCTAAATAGCACTCACCCTTAACAAACCATCTGAACTTTGATCATTAGAATGGATGGTCAACTGTCCAATACGCTGTCTTGCATTCAGAAACTCTGTTTTAGAGGTCAATGTGTGTGCCATTGATATGAGCTTCCATGATAGCTGGTCCCAGTGTCCAGGAAGTTCTTATGCAAGTTTAGATGAACAGAATGATGTAGCTCCTCTGATACAGTATGAAAAGGACTTACCATTTCTTTCAAGAATTTGTGTTGTTTCCAGTCTCTTTTTTTTTTTGTGTGTGAAATCAGTTTCTACCCAGAAAGTAAGGTAAAGAATCTGCATTTTGGGCTGAAATAAACCCATAAAAAAGAAAACAACCCAAACTGGACATCAGCTTCTGCAAATAGAAAATTGAAGTTCTATTTTATTCAATATAACACTTTGCTAAAAATAATGAGATATCGAGAAGGCTCTCTGTTATCAGTCTCTCTCTATTGACAAATGCAGAATGGCTTATTCATTAAAGAACAAGTTTTGATTGGGTTGACATAAATTAGAATAGGCTTTGTATAAACTCTGGGGTGGGGGAGTTGGGCAGGGGGAAGTTACACTTCCAATAGATGATTACACTAATCAAAACATATGAAAAAACAATTCATTTCATAAACAGCTCAATCACTTTACAAGCAATCACTGATAAAGTGATTCAATCTTTCATCTTCACCTATTAACTCTACTGAAATATTAAAAAAGACAAATTCTATGTTCAACTCTATTAATACGTATTTAAAGTAAGGCAAGAAAAATCAGTTACTTTCATTGAAAATTATGTCCAAACCCTCCTGTCTGTTCTGGCATAACTCTAAGGCCACAAATAATTTGCATTGAAATCCATGTTAAGTTAAATAACTGAATCCAGATTCTGCTCTGTCTGAAGCAGGTATCAAAGATGGGTCCATTTATAGTTAATCAAAATCCAGTAAATTATTATATTCTTGCAATATTAATTACTCTTCCTATTACTATATATGATAATTTGTCTGTTGAAAGAACATTTATTAAAATAGACAAAACTTCAATAAAGATAAAACATTTTATGGTATGGATGGATACAAAGCAAAGATAATTGTCTCGAAGGCTTACTCTCAAAGAATTTCCAAAATTCCTAGTTACGTAACTTGCTGGAGTAAAGCTCATTTTTGAAAAAAACTGTTACATAAATATGGAACCCAAACCACTTTTTATTTAACTGTTATTTTCAGAACAGTCTTTCAGGTTTTTTTTTTTAAGTCTAATAATGGTAGTGAGGAAGAAACAGAACAAGAAATGCTTGTGCATTCACTGAATTTTTCAAATAATTGTTTTCCATAATATGCAGACTCTACTAGAATTACATATTTTAGGAAAAGTGGAAAACTGAGGGATGAAGAAAAATTAACTTGTCATCTCCAATATTTTAGACTAATCAAAATTCTTGTCAACCAAGCTTTCTATGTTTAAGTTTTATCATAAAAATATACTCTACTTTTCACCCCGAGACACAGGGCAGTAAACAGAGGTCGTTTTATGGTTTTGACCCACTGAAGTGGAAATTGAATTCAGTGTTAGCATTTAATAAAGAAGTTATTTTGAGAGTTCAAAAGTCATATTTAACTGAACTCTTCCTGAATTACCATGTTGAACCAGCTACTTAATCTATTTTATAGGTCTTTTTCTAACCATGAACAAAGATACAGTAAGATGTATATTTTATCCTAGCAGTTTAGGTTTGTACTTCAATCTATAACCTGTTTTAATGGTGATGTATTTTAATCCTTGAAAAACCAATGCTTCCATTGCAATCCATTTCATCAAAATCTACTTTTTCCCCGCCTCTGGGTCAACAGTACCTCTGTTGTATAGTGACCAGCTATTTCAGATGGGTGCTTTGAAATTGGATTTAATCTTTGGATAACAAAGATAGTATAGTAATGGTTATACTAAGTTAATTATAACTTAATTAATTAATTAGAAGGTTAATTATAACCCCAGTCTGCTTTTTACTTTTTTGCTTGTGTTTCTTCACATCTCATAATGTTAGAGTTGTTTTCAGGAAACTCATTTGGAGCACTAGTTCACATATGCAAGCTGAAAGACCTGACCTGCTCATTAGTGTTCAGTATCTTTGTTCAACAATCTTGAGTTAGATGACAGATCCCCAGCTTCTCCTTTCTGAGCCAGGGAAGACTTTATTACAATCAGCCTGTCTGATTTAGGATCTTTGACAAGTTCCAGAGGGCGTCATGTCCAATATACCACATAAAGAATGACAGGTTCATTGTCAAGCAATTGAAGTTTAAAGTAGAATGAAACAAAGTTAATACCAAAGGATAAAACCCATGTATTACCATTGCCTGTTATCAGGATCTAAAATAGATACCTCTCATCTCCTGAGACATCCGTACTTAGAGCAAGAATTAGAAAGCTGACAAACTCATGTTTTAAAACCCTTCATTGACACTTGACTCTTGTCTCAGTGTCCCTTCCTATAGAATCAGAATAACACAACGTGTAGTGGTATAATGAAAACTAGCTATTATATCAAGAACTTAACTAATCCATGGAGAAATGTATAAACATTGTCACTGGCTGCCTTTCCATGCAGATTATAAATCAACTGGCTACTGTAGTTATAGCCAGGATGAAGAAATTAATAAATAAGTTTAAAAGTTTGTCACTAAAACTTTTTGCCCATTGCACTGCTTTGGTGAGTATATAGGTATATATTTTTCAGTCAGATCCATAAAGTATCTTATTCTTGTGCCTATATTAGTTTTTTATTCTGATTGACAGTATGGAAGTCTCTGTTTTCTTTTATAAAATGCTTAACAGCAATTAATTTAATTTTTATTGAAAGAATAAATCCTAGTATAAATAGAATTATGAAAGATGTTTCTCAATATTACCCATAACCATTACCTCGACCATAGAGTTGTTTGCAGTTTCACACTTATCTGATGTCATAATTTGCTCTGATTTTTATTTTTTAACAGTATTGCATTTTTTTCAAGATTTAATTTTATTTCACCTCTCTGAAAATTTCAGAAAAAATTCTCAATTGTCTTCTAATCCTTTCAGATTGCAACAAAGAATGGAGTATCTATGGAACTAGAGGTTCCCAAATCTTTATTCAGAGTTACATGTAGATATTATTGGGGGAAATGAAAGGTAAAAGGAAGGATAGCAAATTATTTCTTTTCTGCATGGTGATATACAGAAGATGAAACCTGATGAGGGAATACAGGGCAAACAAGCTGTTAACCTTGTTAGCTCACTTATTTTATGCATAAGTGATGTATCAAGACTGAAGTAAAGGAATAACAGAAGAGGCCACAGAAAACAACTTTAAGGAGATAAGGATAAAACAAGAGAACAATCAGGACGTCTTTGCAATGTGGGCTTGACCTGAAAATCTGCAGTTCAGAGATCACACAGTCTAAATACCTCTACTATGGTCTAAATACCACAATATCACTGAAAATGTGTTATGGCCAGCTTAAGATTATGGGTTGAGGATATATACATGGTGAGACGAAAAGCATTTCTTTACTGATTTTGAAGAACTGTGAGTACCTTGCAAAGAATTATGGGAGAAGTAGGAGGGATTGTTTTGGTCTGGGGTGCTTTTGTTTGTTTGATTGATCAATAAAAAAGGAGAATCTCTTTCCAGAAATAAGAAATACCAGATATTGAGACTGTACCATGTTTATTTAAAAACCTTGAGAAGAAAAGTAAAAAGCAGATGGGAGTTACAACTACTTTGAACTGCAGAACACTAAAAAGTGATTCTATTGTCCATTACAGGAAGATGGCATCAGATAGCTGATGGGAATTCTGATGACAAGTATAAGAAAATGTTCATATAGATAGTATTACTAATATTTCTATATAATATTGACTAGGAAAATCTTGTGAAAGAGTCACGACTCAGAACTTTTAAATTCTATTCCTTGATCTTCCAAATATTTCTTTCCTGACTTGCATTAGATCTCTTCAGCTCTAAGTCCAAAAGTCAGTCATGTAGCCTACATAAAACATATACAACATAAAATTATGTATAGCTTATTGCTAAACTGGGGCTTTGTTTCTTATATTCTTTGTGCCCTCTTTTACAAAATATAGACAGGAATAATTTCCACAATCAAAAATTTGAGCAGTGTTCAAATATTGTGTAAGCGTGAAAATGTAGGTGTAATACCTAGACAAATGTAATGGAATATATGAATGATGTATCAGGGCTGAAATACAATCTAGTTATTTAGAGTCTAGCAAAGGTGTCTCATACTCATAAGAATAGAAACCCATTTAGTATACTTTAAATGAACTTGTTTTGATCTCATAAACAAATATGCTAATAGTAGAAAAGGAGGAGCATTTTTCTTATCAATTAACCCTATAAAAAATAGGAGTGTCATTGCTAATAACATGTCATAGGCTTTGCACTGACTGTGCCATATGCTGACTGTGCAAGGCCTTAGTCCTGGCCAGCTGTTATCAATTTATTATGAGAACTGGCTGTGTGAGCTTGTTACGGGGTGTCTCTTGTTATAATGTGCAGTTTAAGAGCAGAGTAATGGAAAAAGCTTTAAAAATATGACTCAGGTCAAAAGCAGAGGCTCCAGAGCGATAAACAGCTCAGTGACAGTCAAGTGTGCTCAATATCAAAAGATGGGAAATTACAGGTTTTGTTCTAAGGAAATAAGTAGCTGCTAAGTAAGGGAGAAAAAAAAAAAAAAAAAAAAAAAAAAAAAAAAAAAAAAAAAAAAAAAAAAAAAAAAAAAAAAAAAAAGAAAAAACCCAACCCAATCCGAAACCAACCAACCAAACAACAGAAAAACAACACAAACTACCCAACAAAACCAAAACCAAAACAAACAAACAAACAAAACCCAAACCCAAAGAAAGAGAATAAGACACCTGTTGGTCTTGGAAAAATAACCCCCAACTTGCCCCCACACCTCGTGCAGCATGTAGCCCAGGGGCAGAAGAGGCAGAAGAGGGGAATGGTACTTTCTGGAAACTTGTAGAAGGACAAGACCCCAAATTTAGGATGAAAGAAAAAGAAAGAAATCACTTCTCTTTGGGTTTTACCCTAGAAAAGAGCCTGACCACCTCAACGTCAGTGACTGAAACCATTAAGAATTGTACCAGTCAAGGATAACAATGCAAAATCAAGTTTGTGGTACTGCAGGCTCACAGCGAGTGCAGGCTGTGATTATTAAAGAGTGATTGCTGCAAATGTAGTGATAATGATTGATGCTGTAGGATAATGGGTTGAATTATCCATTAGTATTATGTGTTAATGAATGGCAGTCTAGTAAACTTTTGTTTCGAAGCTTAAGACTTGTCCTGTTTATCAGTCTTCTGAACATGCCCATTACGCTGGCCTCCATATCCCTGATTATATCTACACATTCCTGACACTGGGAATATGGATAGCACAAACCAGTTTCTAAATAATCTTTTATTTTTTATTTTTGACTTGTAGTCAAAATATCCGGTTTTGAATTTAGGTTGAGTACTGGAAATAAATAGTGGTTCTCAGAAATGGCATTGGAAGCTTTGAAGTCTGAAAAGGGGCTGCTTATAAGCAACATGTTTTCTCAGATACGTAGGCAACAGTCTCATTCTGTAAGAGTCAGTAAGTCTTACTTTGCCATGTAAGACAAGAATCCATGTTTTATAAATGACGAACCATTACCTACTATCTTGTTCCTTACAGATCTTGCTCAGTGTGGAATCTGTAGAAAGGAACGCATCCATCACAGTCCCTCTCCTAGCAAAGTCAGAGCTGAAGGAGACAAAGAGAAAGGTTTAGTGGACTGCAAATGTACATGGCAATATAAATTCATACAGGACAGCATTTACAGGTAAGTGAATTTGCTTCTGCAAGTGTCTTCATGTGTCTATGCTAACAGTGGAAAATTCAGAACAGCCACATTGTTATCACATGTCTTCTGAAGGACCTCAGATCTCCATAACACAGAGAGTATTTGCACCACTGCTCTGTTGAAAGCTGTGTCTTCTCTGGACATTCACTGAGGGTATATATCAATTACACACATTACACAACCAATATCAAGAAACAGTGTTGTGATGGACTGGGCTCATCTTCTAATGTGTTGATGCTTTCATTCTGATGCTCCTCCTGGTCCTGCATAAAAATATTCACAGCTATTTAATTTGTCTCACTCTCTTGCCAGTGTTTTGGCGAGACCATACTGAGGTACATTTTTGCTGTGGGTCTGCCATTTATTCTTTTTCAATTTAATGAAAGTCCACCTGTCACCCCTACGCACTGTCACCCATGAATCACTTTCAGGATTCACAGTGTATCATTTACAGATTGCACCCTGCAGGATTAGATTTCAAGAGCACAATGGCAGCAGTGGAAGGGGAGAGTGCAAAAGCAGTAAAAGCTTCTCTGTGTACGTGTTTGTGATGGATTGTTGTTCCATATGATGATGTTTATGACTGTTGGCTTTCTGTTTAAGGTGATGTATCTTCCTACATAGTAAGATCGCTAGACACCAATGGACTTTTGGTCTAGAGGAGTAGACTAGAAGTATTTTGAATTAAAATCCTTGAAATAAGTAGAGCAGGCATAATATCCTCACAGCTGTTAATATTGTTATTGTTTTTGTTTTTTATGGGACCAGGTTAAGCAGGATTTCATAAATTTTCTTTGGAGAAAAGTGAACTGACATTTCAGAGCTTTCCAAAATAACCCACATCTCTCTCCTTTCACCCCATAAAGTTCAGAGGCTCTGAGGCTAGAAGAACCAGCTCTACTGTTCTTAAACTACTAGACAGACTAGGTAACATCTGGACATAATCTGCAAGGTCCTGCAAGGCTGCTACTTGAGCAACCATTTGTCCTTGCAACCCGTTAGACAATCAGATAAAAAAATAAATCAAATTGCTATTTCCTAATGAAAAATCATTTTTCTGGCAAATTCTGATCAGTTCTGTTCTCAGCGCTGTTTCTGTTTATGCCCAGACGCATTTTTGAAATTTGTCTCCCATTTATATATTGATATGACAGGTCATCAGGGCTCCAGTGAGGCAGTAACGGAATATCATGTTGGTAATTTGACAGATCAAGGACTCTCCAAAGACTGTAAAATAAAGAATGTTCCATTTATTTTTCTCCTACATATGCAGACTCATATCAGCTTGTTCAAAGTTTCTGTGAAGTCTGTGTAAGAACTCTTAACAGTGTTACTGAAGTTCAGCTTATTATATGTAAATTTCAAGATGTCGTTGTAATTAAATCGAGGTTTGCCTGGATCAGATATAATTTTAGACAACAAACATAATACTTTATATTAGAGAATAAAACACTTGTGTTAAGTTTATTTTAAAAATAATGCAAATTATAAACATATCAAGATGTGTTTACATATAGTAAATAATTAATTTATGTTAATGAAAACACAAAATCACAGGATGATTTTGGTCTGAAGATATCTTTAAGATCATCAAGTCCAACCGTTAGCCCAGCACTGCTAAGTCAGTACCTTTAGAACTCATGCATAAAAGAGAATAAAAGCTCTAACAGTCAGCTAAACTCTGCCCTTGTTTCTCAGCAGGTAAACTTGCTTCGTTGGGGCTTGCTGTCAAAGGCTACCACTTCAGGGACTTGCACAGTAGCAAAGACAAAAATTAACCCTGTATTTATTGCTCTGATGTACTTAGTATTGCAGAGATCATTCAACAGTGTGTGATGTTAAATGGACAGTGTCTTTGTGGGTGCAGGAGCATGCATTTCTAAGTAGTCACACAGTGTGTGCAGTATGGTAAGACAGCCAATGCCATAGCTCCCTGTGCTCTTGCCCACCCGAGAAGGCAATTCTAGAAACAGAAGCTTTCCATTCTTCATAGAAGTCATGTTCCTAACTTGTAAGTTCTAGCTCATAGGATTCAAGCCTTGTGCTAAGATTGTTAGGCCAAGTTCCTTAAAAGTTTTGTGTATCATACATTTTAACACAATCACAGGCTCATGGAATTTAATCTTCACTGAAGTCAGTATCTGCTCTTAATATATATATTGGCTTCCAGATGCTCTGACACTTCCATTAATTTACTTTTGCATTAAAAATACTGATATTCTCTTAAGCCTTTTAAAGATTGTGAAAGATGCGTGTTCAGAAATGTGACTATAATGCTGTTGCCCTAAAATGTGTAAGAATATACAATAAAAATTCAGAAAGACATTATTAAATGAATTTTATGAAGTTTTCTTCTTGAATTAGTATGTTTCAAATACATCATTTCTTTAAAAATATAATTATACTTCTGTGAAACTTGCATTTAGTATACATGTTAATTGAGTTGTGAGTAGAAAAAATGTTTCATGAAACATTTCATGAGGTCTCATTATTTTGTTTTGGAGTTAGATTTTTTTTTCCTCTAGCTGAGTTCTTTCCATTTCAGCAGGGATAATCTGAAATACAAAATGGAGAAAAGGAAAGCTCTTGGAGGTGCCTGTGGGAGTTAATTAAATAAACTGTAATAAAATTAAATACAATATAAAAAAATAATAAAATTAAATAAACTGTGTAAAGGTGTTCGGAAATTAATATGTTACACTGATTTTGCTGTCTGAATGAATTTGTACATTTCTGATCTTTCTTATAAAGTGACATCAACATAAGTGACATTAATTTCAGTGCTAAGTTTAAGTTCTGTCAACAATCCAAAACTTTTATTTGACTAATTACTTGTACACAGCATATTGCTCCATAATATCAAACAATTATTATTAGATATTTCTGGCCTTCAAGTCATATACCTATGCTCACTACTGTTTAATTTTCTGGTCTCCATTAGCATTGAAAATTTTAACTGGAGCAGAGTTACTTCCCTTCAACCTTCTGATTCAGTTATGTGCAATAACCGCAGAACACTTGAATTTTTTCTTCTTGTTTTTCATTTATGTCTCTTATTTTTATTTTTTTCTCTTCCCTTGTGAAAAATCCAGCCCCTCCCCAAGAGATGATAGACTCCATCTGCTTCTGCCTTAGTGTTAGTATGAGTGACATCTATTTCTTGTATTGCTGGAACTGAAGCCAGATGTTGGTCCTTTATTAACTGAGGATATGGCATATCACCTTGTTATTAGGAACATACTTAATCTCATTGAACTCTAGGGGATGGTGTTCTATTCATCCCGATTTAGATGTTTGTTATAAAGTAGATAAATGTAAACTAAGTACCAAAGCCTCCATATGTTGCATAAATCTTACAGAGCATGTGTCAAGGAAAAGCACCTTACAGACAAAGCTAACCATTTATTCTTAGTTTCGATAAAATCTGAATGAAGAAATGACATGCAGTGCATTTACAGTAATACTAACAATTACATTCCAAATTATCAAATTAAAAAGCCTCATTACTAGTAGCATTTATTATCTTTTTCCCTGAAAAACTAAGTAAAGGGCAATTAATACTCGTGCTTGTGGTGGTGTGATCATTCTTTCAACATTCATTTGGGCCCTAGAGTTGACTGTGCAACTCTCATTCAAGAAGAATGGGGTGTTTGCAATCAGCACACTTAGTTGACAGGAACAGGATGTTTATGGAGAAGGGTTCTTTCCTGGATTTGGGATCGCCTGATGCTGGTTTTATTTCTTCTTAAAGAGTCTGTTAAGAATATCTTTTTCTTCTTATTGGCCGACAAGTTGGTTACACAATTAATACATTTTAAAAATACTTTTACCATGTGTGATTAAACCATATTATTGCAGAATCAGCACAAAGCTTTAGCAAAATAAGCTTGCTAGCTTAAGCTATAAGAAACAGATCATCACAGAATCAGCTTTTGGCTACAGGAAATAGCCTTCTTGATCCTTTCATTACCCCTATCAAAATTTGCAAGTTCAGCTAAAACACACCTGCAGCCATCTAGGATGATTTCTGATTGAGTCCGGAAGTCTGAGTAAAGTTAATACAAAACCCGTGGTCTGCTGATAACATTAATAACATGATATATCTGGTCTGTACAAGACACACTCTGGAGTTCTGGTTAATGCAGGCATTAATCAGGAAGTCAGAGAAGTATTCAGCTCACTGTAAGCAGACATCTACATTTTGTCAGGCGAATACCTCTCTCTACAATGAAAGTATGCATCTCACACCTTGTTACATTAAAGGTAGGAGTTTAATTTTTGCCTGCCGCAGCCCAAAAACTTTCACTGAAACAGTTTAGGAAAAGAGAATTTAAGAGTTTGGCGTTTGGCTGCCAGAGCATGAAGAACTTTCACTGAAACAGTTTTGCAAAACCAATAGAAGTAATAAAAAGTTTATTAAAGTTACTGATACATCAGATTCTGAATTGCCGTTGATAAATGCACTCACTGCAATTGGCCTAATAACTAATATATAATAGTAATGCTAGCAAAAATAAAACTGTCCCGGGTATTTTCACTGTATTGTGAAGACATGACTCTTTCTAAGATGGTGTCCTTCTCTTGGATGGAGAAGGAGGAGTGCAGCCCCTCGACCTCCTAGGTCTTCTGTCTTTCCACCCCACAAGGCATTATTCCTGGCTTTTTGTACCCTAACTCTGTCTGCCTCTTAGGTGATGTTCAGCATGATTTGGGTGTCGAGTTCAGTAGCATAATCATATAGGTTTCACATGTATCGCTCCTGGCTTATTAGCATATTGAAGTGTATGATTTTTAAAATTAATTTTTCCAGTTGATTAGGCAAAGGTCTTCACTCGGGCATCGAGACCTTCAACACTTTCTTGCTTTCTTCACTCAGCCAAAACAGGGCCATTTTATCTTCACAGGACTCCCTCCTCCAGCCATTGTTTACACCAGCTCAGAGAATCTCTACTCCAAGAGACAGCGTAGGAATTTCATGCTTGTGAACATCTTGGCCTTTTGTGCAGAATTCTCACACCCCTCTAGACATCTCTATTGCAAATATCTCAAAGGAAGCAGGCTAATCTCATCCCAAGTCAGCCATCATCTTGAGTCAGCCTGCACACAGATGTCTGGTGTCACTTTAGACACCGTATGGTATTTGAAACATCCTTGTGGGATAGGCACCAAAAAAAAGAAAAAAAGGACGTGAGCCTTTCAGCTCTTCAGAATGTTAGATATGGGTGTCTAGGTAGTTGGGACGCTGCCCCATTGCTGACATTCAGAGCTCAATACCGTTACCTACAAATATGTGTCATTTGGAATCTCTTAGGTTATCTCTCTTGGCTTCCAGTTGCCACACCAAAATTACATAGCACTGTGTTATATCTGGCAGCCTTAAGATATGGTAGGGTGTGGCAGAGCATCTCTGATGGCACTAAGGAATTATGTGTGAACAACTGAATCCTGATTGCTGAATATAAGGCTCCTCTTATATTAAAGACCAATATTCACTTATTTGTTATGATTCATCCCTTTAGAAAGTAGGTGTCCAAAATGTTACAGAATAAATATATGGAGTGTCTCTGTACATATGAACAAAAGTGTCTCTGTTGCCTACAAAATCCTTCAATGACTATAAAGGCAGCATAAGGTTAATGTTAGATGTGGGCATCGTAGTCATCACCTGTGTGATTGGGGTCTCCGTATGAAGAATTCTTTTTAAAGATTTGGAATCCATAGTTGAACAAGTTCGTTAACACTGACTTCTGCATATTTAATAATATGATCATATTGGAGAACTAAATCAGATGAGTGGAGAGTCCCTGACTGCAGACCTGCTACTCCAACCGGACTAGCTCAATTTGCCCTTGGACAGGGCTCCATTTAGACCCTAGATGAATCTGATCTGTGATCATATATGGTCAGTGGTCCAGAAATTTCTCTTGACCAAAGCATTTCACTGTTGACCAAGGTCTTGGCCTTTCCTATACCTCCACCAAGGTGAGCAGCTGTGCTGCTCGACCTCCAAGTTGTGGCTTCTAGTTTTATGTTATGTCTAGTTTTATGATTGATCTTGTAAGGTACAGAAGTATCAATTTAGTTGAGAATATACCAGCTACCAACAGAATCACAAAAAGGAAAAGTTTGCTTTACTGTTAACGTGTTAAGTCAGGATAAAATGTTTGAAGTTAGTAGAGAACTCTGCTTTCCTCTCTTGATTAGAGGGTATTCACACTCCTCTTTTCTTTTGTGTGTTGACCTTGGCTGATTGCTAGACCCTCAGCCAGTTTCTCTCTCACTTTTTTTTCAACAAGGGGTAGAAAATGAGATAAAATACCCTCCACCAAGCAGATCAAGATAAGGACAAGAAGATCACTTATCAATTACTGCCACAGGCAAAACAGACTCAACTTGGAGAGTATTATTTAATTTGTTATCAATTTAAAATGGAATAGGATTTTGAGAAATAAGGACAAAAATAAAAACACCTTCCTTCCACTCCACCCATTCTTCCCAGTCTCAATGTAATTCTGCTATTCCTAACTCCTCCACCTCCTCCTAGCCACCTAAGTGGCTCAGGGGAGATGGGACATCTGTGGTCTGTTCATAACTGCTCCTCTCTGCCTCTTCTTCCTCCTCACTCTTCCCTTGTTCCAGCATGGGTCCTCTCCACGGGACAGAGTTCTTGGCAGGAGAGCTTGGTCATGTGTGGGTCTCCATAGGCCAGTTTCTGTCAGGGCATGTTGAACTGCTCCACCATGGGGTCCTCCAAAGGCTCCAGCACAGGCTGCAAGGATATCTCTGCTCTGGCACCTGGACCATCACTTTCCCCTCCTTATTCATTAACTTTGGTGCTCACAGGGGTGTTTTACATGTTTCCTCACTCCTATCTCATCACTGCTACAAAGTGGATTTTACCCTTTTTTTTTTTTTCTGATACTTTGCTTTACAAAAAGCATCATTCTTGACCAAGTCAGTGGCTTGTTATTGTTTCCATCCACACACAAGGTATCTGTTTCACAGATCTTCCAATATTTTTCCTGTAAATCACATTGTGTTTTGTATGTAATAGAACCGAAAAGATTTTGACTGTCCTTGACAGCCCACTGCAGAGCCCTGTTCTGAGTGTGAGAAGGCAGCAATGATCTGACCCAGGTTGATCCTGCATTTGCCTATCTGCCTGATCAGCTCTCGTTCTTGCAGAGGAGAGGCCACAATAAAACTGTTGGTTTCTCTATTTTAAAAAGATTCCTAACTGATACTCTTGTCATAGGGGTGATGTTGCTGGCATCTCAGGTGACAGGCACATTGTCACACAAAACAAGGAGGCAACCTTTAGCAGTGTTCATTCCACTTGATGGTTAGCTTATTCCCCAGCATAAATCTCATTTCTCCATAGTACACACAGTGTAAAGTATGTAAGCACAAAGTGTACTCTGGGCTCATTTTTCTTCAGGATTTCCTTTGAAAATTTAAAACTCCAGTTTCCTCCTTGGAAATAGGACCAGTTCTGAGATGGTTTCAGATTCTCCTTCAATCTACCTATAAGTTCTTTGCAGAGTCTCCTGAGTCTCCTCTCTCCTGCATACATGGTATGTTCCTAATATTTTCTGACATTGTACAAAGAATCTATAATGTCAAGGAGACTAAGCAATTTTGAAGTGAGGAGATTTAATGTGAAAGCTTCTTGGAAAGGTGGTTACATGCATCCAAGGCAAGAATGATGGATGAGAAGAGGTATTAGATTGTCTAATATTTTTAAATGTGTGATATGCTATTAGTAAGAACTTGGCATATTAACAGCAAGCACACTTAAAGGGATTTGAAGAGCCCTTAGGCAGATTTGGATCTTCTTCTACCAAAAGAATCTTGTCAGAACAGAAAATACAAAACTATTTAATAGGAGTTCTGGGTCTTTCTGCATATTCGATGAACATGACTTGTCAAAAAAGAATTTGTTTTGAGTTTATGTGTCAAGGTTTTGGTAGTGGGGGGCTACAGGGGTGGATTCTGAGACAAGCTACTAGAAGCTTCCCCTGTGTCCAATAGAGCCAATGCCAGCCAGCTCCAAGATGGATCCGCCATTGGCACAGGCTGAGCCCATCACCAACAGTGGTAGTGCCACGTATTCAAGAAGGGAGAAAAAACTTGCACAACAGCAACTGCAGATAGAGACAGGACTGAGAATATGCAAAACAACTTTGCAGGCAAGGTCAGGGTCAGTTAAAAAAGAGGGAAGGAAGCTGGAACAGAGGTTGACCTACAATCTGTGGTAAAGGCCATGGTGGATAGTTTTCCCTTTGCATCTGATAGAGGTTAACAGTGGAGAAGATATCCACCAGCAGCCTATGGAGGACCCTTGCCAGAGCAGATGGGTGCCCAAAGGAGGCTGTGACCCTCTGGGAAGCCCACACTGCAGCAGAGCCGTGGCAGGACCTGTGAACCCGTGGAAAGAGGAGCGCATGATGGAGCAGGTGTTCTGGCTGGGCTAATGACCCCATGGGGGACCCAAGCTGGAACAGTCTGTTCCTGAAGCAGTGCATCCTGTGGAAAAGACTCACTCTGGAGCAGTTCATGAAAACTGCAGTCTGTGGAAAGGACTCATATTGGAGAAATTCATGGACAGGTGTTCTGGCTGGTCTAATGACCCCATGGGGGACCCAAGCTGGAACAGTCTGTTCCTGAAGCAGTGCATCCTGTGGAAAAGACTCACTCTGGAGCAGTTCATGAAAACTGCAGTCTGTGGAAAGGACTCATATTGGAGAAATTCATGGAGGACTGCTGCGGGAGCACGGAAATAGTGTGAGGAGTCCTGCCCCTGAGAAGGAAAGAATGCCAGAGTCAACATGTAATGAACTGTGTGTAACCCCCATTCTCGGTGTCCCTGTGCCTCTCAGTGGGGAGGAGAGAGAGAAACTGGGAGTAAAGTTAAGCCTGGAAGGAAGGGAGGGAGGAATGAGGTGAAGGTGTTTTAAGATTTGGTTTTATTTCTCATTACCCTTCCCTGTGGTAAGATGTGGCTTTACTTATACCTTTTATTTTCTTTTCTTCCTCACCTTGGAGGGGGAGGGA
>NW_010419678.1:2206-2478 GCF_000710305.1 Buceros rhinoceros silvestris | reverse complement strand
GTGGCACTGGAGCAGCTCCCAGCTCTTCCCCCACACGACTCTGTGGTTCTGTGAAATTCTCCTGGATGGAGCAGAATGTCCCTGAGCTCGTCTAAACACACTTGCACATAATCCAGGGCCTCTCCAGACCCAAAGCCACGCTCCAGGGACACTCACCCAGCTCTAAAACCCTTTTATAGCCCAAAACAAGTGCACAGGGTCCCCAGAACTGAAGCGTTTCCTGCAGCTGGGGAAACACATGGGAGGTTTAAGCTCGTTTTGCTGCCTCGAGC
>NW_010419678.1:1791-2053 GCF_000710305.1 Buceros rhinoceros silvestris | reverse complement strand
CGAGCCGCCGGATCCAACCGATTCCTTCCCGCTTCAGCCCAAGAGACGAGGCTTCCGCAACCGATCGGGGGGGCGGCCGGACAGCGAGGGCGGAGGGCGCAAGCGGAAACAATCGCAGAGTGGAGACGAGCCGGACAGCAAACAGGCCAAGACCGACAGTGAGGGGGACGACACTGAGAACGGTACGAGCCGCCACCCGCCATTCCCCACCCCAGTTCGAGCAGTTTCTCTTCCAACTGACTCGGGTTGTTGCGTTTCAAAG
>NW_010419678.1:1113-1619 GCF_000710305.1 Buceros rhinoceros silvestris | reverse complement strand
TCTTCGTTGCATTCTACCGCTCTCACGCGTGTCGGGGTCTTGGTGCTTTGTTGCCTGTGACAAAATTTCACCCCGAGGAGAAGCCCCCATCGGCTCCTCCTGGTCTCCGCTGGGTTTTGTGCTGTTTTCGTGGGCGTTGGGGGTTTCTCTGGGGCTCCGGGGGGTGGAGTGGGAGAACTGACCCCCCAGCAGCAGCTGAAGGGTTTTTCCTTTGTGCGGCAGATGAGGGCGAAGGAGAGGAGAAATCCGGCGATGAAGCTGACAAAGGTGTAAGTACCTTTGGATTTTATCCTGCTTCGGGGCAAACCCGGGAACAGCGAAGTGCTCGAGCAGCTCCCTCTGCCATTTAGACTGCGCGGGGGTCGCAGCAACCCCATGGCTTGGCCGATGCTTCTGACGAGGCTGGTTAGGGCGAGATTCCCGTTAGGGGTCGGATTCTCCCCTGGTCCGTTGGGTGGGGGTCGTCGCCGTTGGGCTTCCATCGCTGCGGGGACCCTCGGAGCAGC
>NW_010419678.1:0-1011 GCF_000710305.1 Buceros rhinoceros silvestris | reverse complement strand
TGGGGGCCGTCGCCGTTCGGCTTCCATCGCGGCGGGGCCCCTCGGAGCAGCCGCTCGGCTGCTGCGTCCCCGAATCTTGGTATTGATACCTGGCGCTGACATAAACCTGGTGTGTGGAAATGCACCAGTTTGTGTCTCAGAGCCCCGAAGTAGCTTGTTTAACCCCCG
Organism: Buceros rhinoceros silvestris; assembly: GCF_000710305.1. NCBI lineage: Eukaryota > Metazoa > Chordata > Aves > Bucerotiformes > Bucerotidae > Buceros > Buceros rhinoceros. The sequence goes on along the minus strand of NW_010419678.1, from coordinate 843 downwards.
GCACCCCCGACCCCTCGCCTGTGGAACCGCCGCGGCGCAGTGACACCAGCCTCTCTCTGTGTTCCTCTTTTCCAGGAGTCGGGGTGGTTCGCTGGAGGAGGGGAGGGCATCCCGCAGCCCTCGAGACGTCCAAATCCATCGGCGGCGTCTCGAGCTCAGTAACTGTCAGTGGCAGCATCCCTGGCTGGGCCAAACTCTGCCGGGTTTGAGTGTTTAAGTGGTTGGGGACATATTCGTATTGAGGTACTTTCCAACTCCAGTTTAAAAACTGGGTGGCCTGAAGTAGCTGAAACCACTTTGGGCTTGAGATTTCTGTGAAGACACACCAAGCCCCGGCCTGTTCTGCCTTGTGAAATGGAACTATGGGGCGAGAACCACATGTAGGACTTTTGGTGGCCGCTTTGAGGTGGTTTTGAGGTGGAGCTGGATGTTAAAAGCTTCATCGAAGTCCCAGTCTGGCCTCCGGGGCTCTTCCCACCTTGAGGTCCTGGGGGACGTTGTCAGGGAGCTGGAGTGGAGAGAGGAGGAACTGGAGGCCCAGATCGGGATTGTGATGGAGAGCACCGAAATCCTGATCTAATTATTTTTCCCCACCACAGCGTCTGGAGATGGCTGCGAGGATGATGATGATGAGGTGAAGAAGAAGCGGGAGAAGCAGCGGAGGAGAGATCGGATGCGCGACCGTGCTATGGACAGGTGAGAGCAGCGAGAACCAACCCCTGCCCAGTGTTTGCCTTGGTGACGCCTCCACACAGACATGGGGGAGAGCGCAGAACTGGAGCCACTGGGGTGGGAAGAGCTGGGAGCTGCTTCAGTGCCACCAGTGCCCCAGCAGCAGCAGGT
>NW_010419677.1:0-1546 GCF_000710305.1 Buceros rhinoceros silvestris | reverse complement strand
TGGATACCTCGGACCCTCAACCCGTAACAATCTCTAATGCAGCTGCTTATGTTGGAACTATTCATCAGTGTGAAATAAATGTTTTCAACCTGTCTCTTCAAATTTTCTTCATTATAGTCTGAAAGCTAATACATTCACTCAAAAGAAGCATTTTGTATAGAATTTGTAACAAATTAGTGATTTTACAAACATCATCAGATGCTTGCGTCCAGTGCGTATATATATGCTGGTTACCTGCAAGGTAAACAATCGCTCTCAATTTCAACTGCGTGCAGTTTCAAGACAGTTCACTGTTCAGTATCACTGAAGGACAGAGTTAAACATGTCAAAATCTAATCATGAGATTAGATTTTTAGGAAGGTTGATACCTAAAGTCATGAGCTTTTTTGACAGTCAGAACTACCTCATTTGAGCTTGAAATGGGTACTGCATCATCTGAAGTTTGAGCTTTGAAAGGCATTGCTAAGAATTTTTGAAAATCAGGAAGTTAACTCAGAAAACGTGGCTAATTTTGTACATCCACTCTAAGGTGTACGGAATGGGCATTGCTGCAGGTCCTGTGCCTGAGTTTAATCCAGCTTCAATTTTTAATATGTTGTTGATGCAACTTTCAATTATATCAGGCTTCAAATATATCAGACTAATTTAAGCCAACAAATGGTAGCTAAGACGGAAATCTCCTTTGACTGGAGCCCGTCCTTATGGACCTGGTTTTGTCGCATTACATACAGCCATCACCAGTTTCACAGAAAACCATGTTTACTCAAGAACAGCAGCTTTCCCTATATTCAGTATGATGGGTCCAAATGGTCTTAAACCACTTCACAGAGCTACAGTGATGTTTTTTGTCATCTGACAGGTGGGCAATAAACTGAAGTAAGTGGGAAGTGCAAACCTGACTACCTATTTTGGTATCTAGAGAGTGTACTAATCTGGAGGTAACCCCTTTATGCAAGGAGGAGAGACTAAGTTCCATTATTTCCAGGAGACTGTCAGAGTTACTCCTGGATTCAGTATCACAGCTTTTATTTTAGGGGGTTTTTTGCATTGAATTTGTCAGAAATTTAGCCACCGTGCCAAGTGGTTAGGAAATAACCTTTACAAAACAAGACAGCATTTATTAGTTATTCAAAACATAGTAACTAAGATTAGACCAGAGAGAAGTAACAAAACTTTCAAGCATTTCCTGGAGGTGGAACAGCCTATCTCCCTGAGGCCAAAAGAGACAGAATTTCATTCTGTCCACTGCAGGAAGCATTAATGGTCATTGCTAACTCTTTTGTTCTTTGCTTCATACTGAGCCTGGATACTTTAACATACTTCATCCCCTTTAACCAAAAATTATTTAAGTATGATGTTTTATCATATCACCTTATGACATATGGAAAGTGACTTGGTTACCAAGTGATGATTCTCTTTAGAGCAGTAATTGTTATTGGTAACACTCTCTCTTTTCAGAAATAAACCTACCTTTTTAATCTCAGTAGATGACCAGATAAAAAGGGCATAGAAGGCCACTAGTTCATATGTATTCTTCAGAGAAGAG
>NW_010419676.1:1267-2138 GCF_000710305.1 Buceros rhinoceros silvestris | reverse complement strand
TAAAAAAGTTCATGCAAAGCGCACCAGAGGAATATGCCCACATATTGTCTACCATGCTGTGGGACAGGCCAGGTGACAAACGGGCACTCACCACAGAACAAGTGTGTAACCGAATCCGTCAGTATGAGGACAGCGTTAACCAGTCTGTCTATACTGCAGTGGTGGGGAAAATGACGGAGGAGATAGTAGATTCTATTAATGGGTTAAAACAGGAAACCCGTTTGTTAGCTGATGAAATAGATTTTCCTCCCAGAGCGAATCGAAAACCTAATCCGTCAGTATGAGAACAGCGTTAACCAGTCTGTCTATACTGCAGTGGTGGGGAAAATGACGGAGGAGATAGTAGATTCTATTAATGGGTTAAAACAGGAAACCCGTTTGTTAGCTGATGAAATAGATTTTACTCCCAGAGCGAATCGAAACAGGCGGAACCGGACCTGATGTGATCGCCCGTGCTGCTCGAGAGGTCGTGAAGACACCAGGAGACAGGAGCAATGACCTGCATCAGCATGTGAGTCACGCCACAGACCTCACCAGCCCGATGACCGCAACCAGAGACGAGTCTCTCCAGTCTCCAGTGAACAGCACTGCAGCTCACGGAGCAACTCCCGTGATGGAGGTACCACACGCCGGGTAGACCCTTCCACCGACTGTGAACCTCACCCTAGGCGTTAGAGGGGCCCTGCCTCTAGCCAGGTGGAGAAAAGGGACAACCGTGTATACCAGACTGTGTGGATTCGATGGCCTGGCACATCAGAGCCACAAAGGTACAAGGCCCTGGTAGATACAGGTTCCCAGAGCACCTTGCTTCCATCACATCATCAAGGGACTGAGTCTATCACCATTTCCGGTGTGACAGGCGGGTCAAACG
>NW_010419676.1:378-599 GCF_000710305.1 Buceros rhinoceros silvestris | reverse complement strand
GATATGTCATCCACAGGACCCACTCACCTTTCAACAGTCCTATCTGGCCTGTGCAGAAGAGCAACGGGGAATGGAGACTGACGGTGGACTACTGTGGCCTGAACGATGTGACACCACCAATAAGTGCTGCTGTTCCCAATATTTTGGAGCTTCAGTACGAACTGCAGTCTCAGTCAGCAAAGTGGTATGCCACGATAGACATTGCTAACGCTTTCTTTTCA
>NW_010419676.1:0-307 GCF_000710305.1 Buceros rhinoceros silvestris | reverse complement strand
GATATGTTGGAACTTCAGTACGAACTGGAGTCCAAGGCAGCCAAGTGGTATGCCACGATAGACGTTGCTAACGCTTTCTTTTCCATTCCCTTAGCACCTGAGTGCAGGGCACAGTTTGCCTGCACCTGGAGGGGTGTCCAGTACACCTGGACTTGATTGCCCCAGGGGTGGAAGCACAGCCCAACCATCTGCCACGGACTGATCCACACTGCGCTGGAGAAAGGTGGAGCACCCGAACATCTGCAGTACATCGATGACATCATTGTAAGGGGTGATACCGCAGAAGAGGTCTATGAGAAAGGTAGGC
>NW_010419675.1:1407-1864 GCF_000710305.1 Buceros rhinoceros silvestris | reverse complement strand
GAGCTCTGCTCCGGGGTGGGTGGAGAGAACGTCCACTTCGCTGCCCCCCAAAACAAAAAACTGGTTAAACTCTTCCCTCTCCTTGCAGGTGAACATGGATAAACTGAAGGAAAGGGCTCAGAGGTTCGGGCTGAATGTCTCCTCGCTCTCCAAGAAGGTAAGGAAGGTGCCTGGCCTCCACCTCATCCTTCCTCCAGCTCTGCCTGGGCCCTGCCGGGACCCTCCGGAACCTTCGCGCTGCTCGAGCTTTTCCATCCCGTTCGGCATCGTGGGCCCTGGGGGGTCTCGTCACCCCATTCCTTTCGTCCCCCGTTTGGGTGGTGCGTGTCCGTACGGCTCTGAGGGGGTTTGGCTGCAGGTGTTGGGGTTTAGGGTGGTTCTTCCTGGCTCTAACAGGGAAGAGGCGCCGTGAGCGGCTGGTTTTGGGGTAAGTGGGCGAAGAGCCGAGGCTGGTAGG
>NW_010419675.1:749-1337 GCF_000710305.1 Buceros rhinoceros silvestris | reverse complement strand
TGTTTCTCCCTGCCTCGAACAGGGAAGAGGCGCCGTGAGCGGCTGTTTTCGGTGTAAGTGGGCAAGGAGCCGAGTCTGTAAGGATGGAGGTGACGAGCTCAGGGATCCCTGGGGGGGACATGGCTCCAGACGAGCTGCGCAGAGGATGGAGGAGGTCACAAAGCCCCTGATTTTTGGTCTTGAAGCCCCTGAGTTTTTCCAGGGGAGAAACAGGCGCCAGCTTCGGAGCGTGACCCCTCTCTGGGTGCTGGTTCCAGCAGCTGGTTCAGCTCGGCCTTCGCGTGCCGGAGCAGCGGCGGCTGTCGCTGGGGCAGGAGCTGGGGGTGGGGGGATGGTCCCTTCCCCGAAGGTGCTCTGTGGTGAGGGAGAGAGGACGAGTGTGGTGTGTTTGAGGGAAGCAGAAGAAGGGATAACTGTGCCCTGGGGACAGGACAAGCCAGACCAGCCCTTTCTGGGCCGTAGCGACCCCAGTGCCGCAGCACCGATGGGGAGCAAGCAGAGACTATCCTCCTGTAGCCTCCAGAGCCCTCTGAGAGCTGGGGGAGCTTCAGCTTCCCACTGTCCCCAGAAAACCAGCCCCTCCGCTCC
>NW_010419675.1:0-430 GCF_000710305.1 Buceros rhinoceros silvestris | reverse complement strand
TGCAGGGAGCGGGGATCTGTGGAGGTGAGGGCGAGAGGCTGCTCAAACATCATTAACCCTGTCACTGGGAGCTCCCATTTTTCAGCAGCAATATATGTCCTGTCAGCCTTTACGACCATGGCCTTTCCCGGGCGGCAGTGAGTGGCTGCGCCTTCATAAAGCCGCCTCTGGCTGACGGAGCCGCCTGCGCCCATGGCCCCCAGAGGAAGGTTCCAGGTTGTTTTGTGCTCCCCGCTCAGGAGCTCTTCGCGGCTTTGCCCCCGCAGAGGAGCCTGTGCCGCCTTGACGGGGGTTTGGCAGGTTTTTATCAGTGAATTTGGCAGGTTTTTATGGGTAAAACCCCACAATAAGGCATTGTCTGGCAGGGCTGCTCTTCGTTTCCAGGCAGATCGGCTCGGGGAGGGGGGCATGGCAGCGAAGGGGCGTTCCG
>NW_010419674.1:958-4487 GCF_000710305.1 Buceros rhinoceros silvestris | reverse complement strand
CACCCCCTCCTGCCTGCAGCCCCCCTCTCCATGCTGGCTATCGTGGCTTTGGGCACCGGCCTCACCTTCGTCATGTTTGGCATCTCCAGCTTCCTCATATTCAGGTCAGTTGGAGCTGAGGGAGCCTCTGCCTGGGCACCAGGCACCCCTCAGCCTGGCGGGGAGCAGGCAGGGCAGGGGGACTATGGGGGCCTGAGCCCCATATACCCCCCAGAAAGTTGATGCTGGAGAAGGAGCTTGCCAGCATGCTCTGGAGGATCCGCTGGGATGAGCTGCAATTCGGGAGCCCGGAGCGGTACCACAAGGCAGCGGGCAGCCGGCTCACCCTGTCTCTGGTGAGAGCTGCCAGCCCTGGGGCACCATCCTTCTCCTGCCCCTGCCCCTGCCCCTGCCACTGTACTGCCCTCCCTCCCTGCACAGTGCTTCTCCCTTGTGGATCCTCTACAGATCCTCCATCCCCTACAGAGCCACAGCTCCATTGCATCCACCCCCTACACAGCCCTCCATCCCTGCATAGCTCTCCATCCCCTATAGAGCCGTGCTTCATCCATCCCCTGCAGGACCCTCCATCCACTGCAGAGCCACACGTGATCCATCCCCTGCACAGCCCTGAATCCCCTCAGAGCACCATACCTACTCAGCTCCCTCTGTGGTCCTCCATCCCTTATGCAGCCACACCTTACCCGTTCCCCTACACCCTGCATCCCTGCAGCAAACCATACCCCATGCTATAGTCTTCACCCTCCCTACAGAGCATGTCCTAGTCCTTCAGAGCTTATCCCACACCATCTCCTGCCTGCTCCTGGGTTCTTGCCCTGCTTCATTGGTGCCTGTCACATCCTGCCCCAAGGTCCCCGTTCCTAACCCCCTCCGTCCCTGCAGCGTGGCTCCAGCTACGGCTCCCTGATGACCACCCATGGCAAGTACCAGATCTTTGCCAACACCGGCCACTTTAAGGTCAGTACAGCGGGCAGGGATCTGAGCCTGAATCCCTCCAGCCCTGCTGGGGTGCTCCCCTTTAGCTGCACCCCCAGCCCATCGGATGCTGGCACCTCCCTCCCCTCCTCAAATGCACCCAGAGGGTGCTGACCTCTTCCCCTTCCATGGCACTCCAGGGCAACGTGGTGGCTATCAAGCACATCAACAAGAGCAGCCTTATCACTTGGCAGCCGTTTGTCACCCTTCGGCAACTGAAGTGATGTCTCAAGCCCCCCTCCTCAAATGCACCCAGAGGGTGCTGACCTCTTCCCCTTCCATGGCACTCCAGGGCAACGTGGTGGCTATCAAGCACATCAACAAGAAGCGCATTGAGCTGACACGGCAGGTGCTCTTCGAGCTGAAACATGTAGGTTTAGGGTCTGGGCTGGGGTGGACACCCTGCTTGGGGGTGCAGGGGCAGGGGCTTATGCTGGCAGTGGGGTGGGCTGGTGGGTGCAGCAGCCAGTCCTCTCTGACCTCAAGCCCATCTTGGCTCCACTTCCTCTTCCAGATGCGGGACATCCAGTTCAACCACCTGACCCGCTTCATTGGAGCGTGCATTGACCCCCCCAACATCTGCATTGTCACCGAGTACTGCCCACGGGGCAGCCTGCAGGTAGGGGTGCTTGGGGACACCAGGGGTGACACTTAGACTCTCATGGCGATCTGGCTGGGCTGGGCATTGAGGACAGGGCTGTAAGTGCTGGTGGCCACCCAAGCCTTACAAGACCTGCAGCAGAGCTGCCAGAGTAGACGTCAGAGACTGGTGGAGGGGAGGGGGTGGGTGCCACAGAGCACTCCTGCAGCTGGGAGCTCAGTGAGGCTGGTGCTGGTGCCACCATACCATGGGTGCTTGGTGGGGTCCACTCAATGTGCTGCCCCAGGATGTCCTGGAGAACGAGAGTATCAACCTGGACTGGATGTTTCGCTACTCCCTCATCAATGACATCGTCAAGGTACCCAAGTGAGGGGCATGGGGGGCTGGGGGAGGTGCCTGAGGCATGCCAGCTTCACTATGTCCATCTATCCCAGGGAATGGCTTTCCTGCACAACAGCATCATCGGCCACCACGGCAGCCTCAAGTCGTCCAACTGCGTGGTGGACAGCCGCTTTGTGCTGAAGATCACCGACTATGGGCTGGCCAGCTTCCGCTCACCCTGTGATGGCGAGGACACGCATGCCCTCTATGCCAGTGAGTGCCAGATCATGGGTACCAGGGGGATGGGGTGGCCCTGCCTCACCACCCCATGGCTGTGTCCCACCAGAGAAGCTGTGGACAGCCCCGGAGCTGCTGCAGAAGGGCCACCTGCCCTCCCCAGGCATGCAGAAAGCTGATGTCTACAGCTTCGGCATCATCGTGCAGGAGATCGCCCTGCGCAATGGCCCCTTCTACATTGAGGGCATGGACCTGAGCCCCAAAGGTGAGGGTGGGTGGTAGGTGTGGGCTGGTCCTGTCCCCACCAGGGAGGTCCAGTGCTCACCGTCAGCCACCTCCTGGCAGAGATTGTGCAGAAGGTTTGTAACAGCCAGAAGCCCTTCTTCCGTCCCTCCATTGACATTGGAGTGCACAGCGAGGAGCTGGCAGTGCTGATGGAGCGCTGCTGGGCACAGGAGCCGGCAGAACGCCCCGACTTCAGCCAGATCAAGATCTTCATCCGTAGATTCAACAAGTGAGTGGCTGATGGGCAGGGAAGATGGCCCTGGGCGGGAGTGGAGACGGCCATGGGGGCAGTGGTTGGGGGGGCACATCTTCCTGTGATGCCAGCTGCCTGCACCTCGGCAGGGAGGGCAGCACCAGCATCCTGGACAACCTGCTGTCGCGCATGGAGCAGTATGCCAACAATCTGGAAAAGCTGGTGGAGGAGCGGACGCAGGCCTACCTGGAGGAGAAGCGGAAGGCGGAGAACCTCCTCTACCAGATTCTGCCCCAGTGAGAAAGGGAGAGATGGGAGCATGTGGGTCTGGGGGGCTGGCATGGAGTCAGCGTGCACCTGCTGCTGCACAAGGATTGGGTCCCTTGCCAGCTCTCCATGCTGGTGTAGGGCAAGGGACACAGGAGGAACAGGGGGTTTGGATTGGGAGCCCACTGCCATCCCCTCTGTCCTCACCAGCTCTGTGGCAGAGCAGCTGAAGCGTGGGGAGACGGTGCGGGCCGAGGCTTTCGACAGTGTCACCATCTACTTCAGCGACATTGTGGGCTTCACTGCCCTCTCAGCGGAGAGCACCCCCATGCAGGTGAGAGCAGGGCTTGGTGGGCAGCCCCCGTGTAGGACTGTCCGCACCATCCCTGGGGCTGAGGGAACGTGTCCACGCCCAGCCCCACACGCACCCTTCCTCCATCCAGGTCGTGACGCTGCTGAATGATCTTTACACTTGCTTTGATGCCATCATTGACAACTTTGACGTCTATAAGGTGAGGCGGGGGTGAGTAAGGACAGCCCCACCCCAAAGCAAGGCAGGTGGCGAGGAGCCCAGGGTGTGCTCGTTCCCTCTGACCCCGCAGGTGGAAACCATTGGGGATGCCTACATGGTGGTGTCGGGGCTGCCGGGG
>NW_010419674.1:0-700 GCF_000710305.1 Buceros rhinoceros silvestris | reverse complement strand
GCAGGGGGAAACCATTGGGGATGCCTACATGGTGGTGTCGGGGCTGCCGGTGCGCAACGGGAAGCTGCATGCCCGTGAGATTGTCCGCATGGCCTTGGCCCTGCTTGAGGCTGTCAAAACCTTCAAGATCCGGCACCGGCCCAATGATCAGCTCTGCCTGCGCATTGGCATACACACTGGTGAGTCCCTGCACCGGCTGGCACTGCAGCTGGGTGATGCTCGCCTGTCCGCCTGCTCTGCAGCAGCCTTGGGCATCTCTGTGCCCACAGGTCCTGTGTGCGCCGGAGTCGTGGGGCTGAAGATGCCACGGTACTGCCTGTTTGGGGACACGGTGAACACCGCATCCCGCATGGAGTCCAACGGCCAGGGTGAGCCATGGGGCTGGCAGCTAGGATCTGCTACCATGGGTTGTGCCCTGCTCCCAGACCCAGCCATGTCCCTTTTGCCCCACTGTCCCATGCAGCCCTGAAGATCCATGTCTCATCCACCACCAAGGAAGTTCTGGATGAATTTGGCTGCTTTGAGCTGGAGCTGCGTGGGGATGTGGAGATGAAGGTGAGGGTGTGGGGATCCTGGTGGGGTGCCAGCCTTTCATGCTGCAGGGGCATGCAGTGGGTGGGTGGATTGGGGCTGGGACCCCTTGTCCCCTCGTCTTCCTGGGTCCTGGAGATGGCACCCAAGGAGCAGTTCGAGGGGTGGG
>NW_010419673.1:39483-54468 GCF_000710305.1 Buceros rhinoceros silvestris | reverse complement strand
GAGGCCAAGGCCTCCACGGCCCAGCTGGGTCTGTCACAAGGGCTGTTAATTATATTTTAAAAAAATGAAAGAACCGTGGAAAGTGGGCTGCCTCACAGAGGCCGGTTACATCCAGCACAGGAGCGTTCTGCTGATTTTAAGGGACAGCTCACAACAGACCCCCTCTCAAGTCTCTTCCTCTTCAAAGACTGCGTAATTCTGGGCAGCAATGCCCTAAATACATACGCAACTTTCAGCACATAAACTGGATGAAATTAATGTAATTACTAGTGCGCTTACACATGCTTCGTTGGATTAGGACCCAGTTCATTTACTGAAGTTCTTCAGAGGTTTGCCAGAGGAGAGCCACTGTTTACTCCATTTCCAGTAAAGTATTTAAAAATCTATATTTGCTATCTTATTTCGATTTTTGAAAGACTGAAGCATTTTCTTGGCTAGTTCAATTGGTTATGCAGAGGGTGCTCAATACCCTCCTCCTTCATTTTGATAACCAGAAAGTACTTTTGTTTAACACTCATGTTGAATTTGCCAGGTCTGGTCTTACTTAGATTTTTGCAATTAGTTATAAGGCAACTTCTCAAAAATGCGTCACTATAGTGAGGCAGTACAATACATACAAAACCCCCCTATTTAAGGGTCCTCCCCAAGTATACGAAGTCTCGCAGTCTTTTATCAGCTCAGTGCGTGGGTAGTTGGTCGCTATTACTAAGCATGTGCCTTTTGCGGAATAGAGACTCCTTCCTCGAGCAGTGAAAGTAATTAAGCCTGGTTTCTTACAAATTTTTTTCTTCCTTCACAAGAACCTCCCACTTGACTCCTGAGTTCCTGCTCCCCTGAGCACTGAAATGCCTCCAGCTTGCCCACACGCCTTAAGCCCTGGTAGCACCTCAGCGTGCTCTGCCTGGAACTGACAGCTACCCCAGGGGCAGCGCCCAACCAACGCAGCCGCTTCCCAGCGGTGCGCAAACACCCACCGCCCCATCGCCACGTTCACGTCTCTGAGCTCTCTAGCTGGCACGTTTCCTGCCTTCACTCCACAGGGCCGCTTATCTCAGTTTTCCTCCGCTATCCATCATTACACTTTTCAAGAAAGTTACGGGAACTTCAGGGTCTTTGAGAGTCCTTGCTCCCTCAAACTGGGGTGAAATTAGCCCACGGGTTTCAGAGTTAGTAGAGAGGGCTGGCTGACCCCAGAGCAAGAACGCACAAGCTTCATTGCTGTAGGAAATGTGGGTTAAAAGGTCTCAAAGGCCTGTTAAAAGGTCATTTAATCCATCTTCCTGCTCCAAGGTAGAATCGGCTGAGCCTTTGTTATTCCTGACAGTTGTTTGTCTAAACAGCTCATAAAAATCTCCTGCAGTAGAAGGTTTTAAATTGTCCTCTGAAATCTGTTCTAGTGTTTGTCTATCCTTAATATTACATTGTTTCTTCCTGTGATATATAACTTAAATCTCCCCATATAATTTTAGCCTATTCTTGAAACACTTCAGTGAACACAGGAACGTATTTTCCCTTCTGTTTTTGAAGACTTCACTCTTCAGTTAATGACATCAGTTCCTTTCCATCTGCAGGTCACCGCTGCAAGGCCTCTGATCATTTCTGCCTTTTCCCTCTGCATACTCTGCAAGTGCTCCTTTCATTCTTTTTTGAATGTAGCTCTGGGAGCTGGACACAGCACTCCAGCCGAGCTCCTTTTAGATGGTGAGTAATCAAGGCTGCCTGTATGGTCATGCCATTCAGTTAACAGTAACTGTCAATACAATAATTGCAAACTGAAGTTAGTCTTTTTAACATCAAGTTTTACAACAATTAATTTGTTGACACTACTTTTGTATGTATTGTTTAACAGGAAAATTGCCTGCTGTCATCATGGAAGTGTGTAATATCGCCATGACTGATGAAGTTATATATATATATATATATATGTAGGCCTGTAGTTTAGTGGGATTACTGTGTTTCCTGGCTACAGACAACAGGATCTGTAAGTTTTCAGTTTCATATTAAGATCACTAAAATACTTTTTTCTCCTCTAGACAGTTCTTATTCATATTCATTTAGCAAAAATGGATAAACTAGTTCAGACTATTTATGTGAACTGCTGTAATATTTTACAGAGTTCATATATATTATCATAGTATACATGAGATTAAGTGATAAGTCATTATTGGTAGTTTGCATTTCTGTAAAACACATTCTTTGTTCCAAGAATAAAGAGAGTATTATCGACACATGGCGGCATTCTCTTGAGCCCATATTAGCACTTAGGGTGCATTACTAATGATTTTTGCTGTCCGCAATTTCCTAGTATCACAGAAAGAAAGATGACAAACTTCCAAAGTTTGTGTCAAACATGCAGGAAGGCTCTTAAAGACAATGACATTGATTAAGACGGAAGATCAGTTGCTGATCTCTATTGATCTCTTCATCCTGCAGTAGGAGGAGTTTGGTTTGGTTTTTTTTTTTTTAATTTATTTTCTCCACTGCTTTGGCTGCTAATGTTTCATCTCTATTCCCAAACAGTTTATTTATAAGTTTTCGGAGAGCAAGAAAGTGAAAGTATAGCACAGCTACTTAAAGCAGTTAATAAAAAAATAAACTTACTTTTTCAGGTAAACATCGATATATGTTTCATATGTTTCGACCACACATTTTGTGTAGTAACAAAATTCTGAGCTCACAGAAACTCCACAGAAAAGCAATTTTGGATACGCTGAAGACCTTCTTACATAAACTGTTGGTAAGAAAGTAATAAGATTCTCTGAAATACATGTGATATGCCTCTTTTAACCTGCAAAGCCCCATACATACACAGGGCTGCTGACTCCGCTCATTTTATTGATATATACTTCACGTGACAAAAGGCTGGGGGAGTTTTTCCAGCAATGCTACCTCTAACATCTGAAGCATTCAAGCGATTCTCTTGAATTTGGTTTTCACTAAAAAAAAGGAACAAACAAAACCTTCAAAAGTAAAAGGTGAAGTTTCAGAAGGCAAATAAATTGAATCCTAAACTTAGTATTTGACATAACAAATACTTCATTTTGAAACTAACGCTATGTTAGACTGGTTGGATTTGATGGTCCTGCTGTATCAGGTGATTTCACTGGATTTACTCATAGCAACTATATGTTATAGTCTATTATTAATTAAAGTGCAGCTATGTACTAAGTCTTCAAAACTTAAAAGATAGCCTGAAAAACAGATTGATATTCAGTATTTCATAATTACCATAATTGACTAATTTACCTGATCTCAGTTATTTTATAAAGAAACATTTTCCATTTCTGTTTTTGTTTTAATTTCATGCATTTTATTCACCACTTATGTCCTTTTTGGGGATTTGTAAGAAGCTGAAATTGAATGAAGAGGCAGAAGACAGGTTTTATAGAAAGATTGGGAAGACAGAAGAATTTTTAGTTTAGCAGTGGACACTAGTTTAGTTTAGCGTTGGGGAGACAAACTGAATCTTTTTGAAGTGAAAAAGATACTAAATTATTTTTTTAAAGTTATTCTGGGTGGGAAACTGTGCCTTTTTACCATTTAAATTATAGAAACAAAGTGTATTACAGAGGCATTTTAAGAACTGGAGATTTCAGGCAATACAAATCTAGTAACACTTCAGAAGCACTACAAAAGTTAAGATAAGACTTGCCTTCTTCCCCAGCTTCATACCTTCTGATAACGGCCAGCATCTTGCCATTTTGGAGATATCCTAGCATACAGGAATGAAAGGATTAGGTTGGATGTATTTTTTTCTTTATGTAGCAATCATATAGAAAATTATTTAGAAAATTTTAAGGATCTATCAACCACTTGTAGGTTATCTAGCAAATCTGGTACATCGTGGAGCTCCACAGCGTGTTTCTAGACAATTATTACCTTGCAGTTTTAGGAGGGAAGCAAGTGGCCATCTGCCAATGTGCGTGAAGTAATTAATCTAAATTCTGCTTTAGAACAAGCTCTGATCTTCAAGACAGTAGTAGTGCACTATTAACAACAAAAGGAGCCACCACAAGCGCTGTCCTCCTAAGGATCACTACAAATCCAAGGAGAGGCTTAAGACCATCAAGTTATTTTGCAAGAATCCATAACTAGTCATTAGACAAAGTACAATTCCAGTCAGCCCTGACCTGTTTTAGATTCCAAATAATTAAAAATCTTTAAAACCAATTAAATTCTCCTGAATCATCCAGTTCTTACTATGTAAATATGCAGTCCTCATTTAACTCCCTCTGAGTAAAAATTGAGATATGTAATTATATAACATTTAAAATGGTATAACATTGAAAAAATTACGTGGATGACATGAAGCACATGATAACATACAAAAATAAATTCATAACCACTTGGCAATTCAGTAAGTCAATTACAAGACAAAAAAACTCATTTTAAAAGTGTGAAAGATACGTAACAACTTTTCCAGTTTTGAAATTTGCATGTCTGTAAGGTTGAATGAGATAAGATGGTTTTGATGGTTTTCTTTTGGCAAGATTTTGGGGAGATTATGCCTGGGTGGAAGAAACTAGAAAAACATAGCTGGACAGTGATAGATAATGAGAAACAATGTCAGGTAATAAGTCATCCATTAAACAGGTTTTTTTCTTTAAAGTCAAAGACTATTACCAGATCTGAATTAGTCTGACAGATAATCTGTATGCACAAATAATCAGGTGCCAGCTAAAGCCCAAACTTTATATATAAAGTTGTTGCAGAGGAGTGGTTTCACTTAAATCCCCTGTCACGGAATCCTGATTTAGGATCCTGCTTGCTGCACTCTGAATGGGAAGGCAGCAATACTTTTTAGAGGTAGAATGATAATTTGACAAAGTTTAATGAATTTGATAGAATTTAACAAAGTTTAACAGAGATTTATCAAGGTTCAATGTGATTGCAAGGTTCTCTCTATTACTTCCTACCTGAGTGGGAGAAATATACAAAGGAAAATTGGATTGCGGTTGGGCTGGAATGATTTTACACAGAGACTGCGAATTAAAGGAGTAAGGGGGACACCCCTGTTGAGTCACAAGGTTCAGAATGGACCCCTTGCTCTCTAAACTCCTTCAGAGAGGAGTCCAGGGTGGCTAGATCCAATCCTAGTCCCAGACTGGGTCAGCAGTTTATGACTAAGAAAATTTGGGTACAGGGAGTTTAGTGGTAGTGATTTAACATGGCATTTTAGGTCTTATATAACTTTAAGGTAGCAGTAGTTTAAAATTTGTTTAGCACTGTTTTGGTGAATCATAAGATCAGGGTGTATGTTTATATAGCAATGCTTAATCAATGGCTAATTGGTTATAGTCAATATGTGATTTAGACAGGAATTCAACAAAGTTCCCTAAGCAAATCACACACACAGAGAAATACATACCAATGTAGAGGTTAACCTATGATTAAGATTTTTCCCTTTCTGCAGATTATAGTAAATTTTGGTACCAAATGATCTTTAGAATTTTTCAAAAATTCAATTATAGTGAATCACGCACGTCTCCGTTAGTTGCTTTTACAAGCAGACGGTCTTTACCTTCGTCTGCCTGTGTGGGTAGGTGGGACAGTCTTTCCCTTTGTCGGCTTTACCAGCAGACCATCAGAGCCTGGCCTGAGAGGTGTCACAGCTCAGGGGGCGATGCCGAGACACGCCCCAGGGTGATCCCGGAGAGCCCCGAGGGGCCTCACTTAAGATCGGTATTTATAGGGCGATTAACTTTGGTCAGTACTTTTTTGCTTTTGTCAGGCAGTCTTGGCACTCTTCAAAGCGAGCGGTGATCCAGGCGGGAGTTGTTGCCGACCGGTTTCCCAGGCAGCAGGAGTTTCAGGTGCGGTTAGGGAGCGCCCAGTCGTTCCAGCTCGCTGTACTTGTACCTAGGACAATAAGAAAGTACCAAGTTGCCCCAGCTGACTGTATTTTGTAATTAAACAAGAACACAATGGCTGGCACTGACATTGCAATGCAGCCTAAGGTGGGGGGATCAGCAGCACCACAGAAGTTTTGAACCCAAATCAACACAAATTTGGTTTAATGCTGAAGCAAACAGTGTATGCCCACACCTGTAGCTGGCACAAATAAGTTAGTTTTCCAAAAGGTACACAAACGTAGTCCCACACCAAGCACATTAGAGCTAGCTCCTACCTAAATTCTTACCGTTTGTTTCATTATATTGTGACTCATAGTTCAGGCAAGCAGCCACATTTTGAACCTTCCTAAAATGTTTCAGTCGGGAGGAGACCTGTATAGGAGGCATATATATGTCTTTGGCATAAGCCTATTTATTTGTGAAATAGTTGTCTTGAATACATTGGAGGGCAAAGGAGAGTGGCATCACTTTCCTTGCTTACAAATCCTGTTTTTGGTTTTGTGAAATACCTCTGACAAAGTTCATGGCTGCTTTTCAAGTTTTCTGATGAGAAGACACACACTAATCCCCATTTCTACGCTTGCAACCGATCTCCCGAGGCACATGATTAACACCTCGCTCAGATCCTGCCACATCCACCAGTCCCTACTGTTCTAGCTCTCTCAGTACACACGAACATTTCATTGTTCCCCTGTTCAGCTTTTACTTAGACACTGTGCGCAGGACTGAGCACAGTCACAAACATTTGCCAGAAAAATAGCATTTTGAGAACACCTCCAAAGAAAATGGTCGTGCTTTCACCCTTTTTTCCCCTCTCTTCTTCCTCTATCCATACAAACGGGGACAAAAAGTTTCCTCGTTTTCATTTTCTGCATGAATCAATAAGAATGAGGGCACTACTGTGGGGAAGCTTGGACAAAGAAGCGAGGTTTGATTCAGCTCTAAATGAAGAGTGGTTGGGGAGTTTTGATTTTTCCACTTACTAGAAATTTTTCAGCAGAGTTCTGGTGATCACTGAAACATAAATGCAGCAAGATTATACAGTACAGTACTGTGTCCGCTTTATTCACACACCTGTTTACGTTTAAAATACATTTTAAAAATTGTTATTGTCAACAAAGCCTTGTCACCAGAAATACTCAGCAAGTCACGTGCTGGCTAAATATAACACCTCACATTAGGTGTTCTGGAAACAGCATGAAGTAAGGCTATTTATTAACAGGTATCCTTTGTCATGCAACGTTCCTCTTAATTTTGCTGGGAGTTAGTCTGAGCAGACAGCACGGAGTGTAATGAGGATTATAAAATCAGAGGGGGTGCCTCACTGAAGTAGCTGTCGGCCACGAAGAAATCTGATTACATGCGTTATCCCTGACACTTCTGATTTACAGAGAAGAGCGAAAATGACAAAAGACAACATTCTGGTTTTCACACCTGAGTACAGGAGACAGCCTGAGGCATTATAATGATTTTCGATATGCATGTCTATTTGATACTGCACATATCTTTTTTTCCTTCCTACTGTTATATCATTTACCATTGTAGCACCTCTTTTTTCCAGCCCTCCCTCTAAACTGCCGGTGCTGCACGGGAAAGATTTTGAGTCACACGCTTCCTTTTATTCGTGAGGTCATTATAACAGCATTACCCCTGGTCTCAAGAGAAAAAAAAAATTACATGCAGCCTGGTTTGCAACAGGATAATTCAAATAATGTAATATGACAAGAATAGGTTGACCATCCCAATTACCATTGTGACACTGACCATCAATAACGTCACCATAATTTTCCCTACTAAAGGTGCTGGGTTTTTAATTCCTGTTACTGTTCGTTGGTTTTTTTTGGGGGGGACGGGTTTTATTTTTATTATTTCTCTCAGTTATGTGGAGAGGACAGCTCCCTAAGGTGAAAGGCTCTCTTTTCAAAAAAATTATTAGACTTTATTCACTAAAGATTAAGCTCATACAGCAGAGAAAGCCCCAAATTAAATGCAAAATCTCTTAGGTAGTTATAAATAAATCTATACTTGTTTTGATTATTTTCTGCATTTGCTTAAAATGTAAAGCTCTTGGGAAGATCACACATCTACAGAGCTGCCTGAGAGAAAATTTATAGCCTGTCAGCTGCGTAAAGATATCATCTTCCAAAGTATTTTTGGGTGACATGGTAACAACATTCAATAAGATGTTAAACAGAAATCCTTTGCAAGCTGTGCCTGCGTTCACTGTGATATTGCTAAAAAGCTTGTTTCTCTCTAAATGAAAGACAGCAAGCACATAATTTGAACATCTGCACGGTGAAATACACATCCTTTTTCACAACTGTGGAGCAAATCCTGCTCTGGCTGGCCCAGGGGGCTAAGGAAAAGCATTACATCGTGCATCCATTACCACAGGGATCCTGCGGACAGGATTGGATCCCAACAGGCACACCCCAGGGAGGCACTTCAAGACATAATAAAATACTATAACCGCATCTGCCTTATATACAGTATTAGGGAAACACACAACATCACCGTCTCCTTATTTTAAATAGCATGCAATAGAAGGTATATCATATCAAGCAGAGGCCTGCCACAGTCTCAGTCTTGCTATTTGTTAATATATTATTGTAACACACGCTTCCTCAGAATGGAAAAACTGGAAATGCTAATGGAAGAAATCCCTAGTTTGTTCACAAGACTAAGTTCTAGAACACGGGAATTTCTTGCTGCAGAAATGTTCTTGCTATTGGGCATCCCTGCACTTCAGAAAGTTTGGACAGCTGGTGGGAAAAGCAATAAAATCAATCATCTCCATATGTATCATAAACTACACTATTCAGGGACCAGTTTCAAATAAATTGACTCCAGTAGTTTCAGCAAACACGTCTGTCCCTTCAGTCATCACATTACAGACAATAATTTTCGCAATCAATAAATTTCATCTGTGAGGTTCCAATAAACAGTCCTTAGAAGTGCATTACAATGGGAAGCCCTGGACTGTGACCTATCCTTGTAGCTAATCAAAGCAGAGTCTTCCTCAGCTACACATCAAAGCAGCTGTAAAACTGCTTTTAGCAAAGAATTAGTTAGATTTTTTGAATGAACTCTAATTTACTGTATCAAAATTCTCCTTTTCGTTGACTGTAGAGTTCCTATGGTGCTGCATCCAAAGTTTTTGTTGTTGCTGTTGAGTTTTTTTGAGGCAGAGATAAATTTCAGAGCATTCCTGGAAAACAGGAAAGAATTGCTTGATTCCAACTACTAAATCTGCCACACCTCCTCATTTCCAAAGCATTTTGACAGCTGAGCTTCCTTGTATGATGACTGCTCTCTCTCAAAAAGTTTTATTCCACTATTCAAGTTCAACTTTTCATATTGTGCATTGTGTTCTTCAGGGTTGCATATCTTCCTTTGTCTTCTTAGTTAGGAAATCTGTTAAGAATCTACTTTAAGCAATGTCTCCTTGAACTTTTTCCCCCCTTTTTAACTGGTTTCTACCATAAGCTCCCAATTTCATTCTGCTTATGCCCAAGAGGATGGTGAAAAGACCGCATCCTAGAAAGGAGATATCTCTCTACCAATTATCAATAAAATTAAGCAATTATAAATTGCAATCTTTTGTGCTGATGGAGGAAAAAGCAAGCAAAAAGTGAGCCTTGCCCCTAAAATTCTTGGTCCAAGTGAGGCACTTTTCCAAGTCATTCCCTGTTTGTCATGTTTTTACCTTGAGTTTTGAACTGCAGTTGCAATGGCATCAAGATGTAAATATTGTGATCTGACTTAAGAATGTTAAAACACTAGACAACTAACTAATTTCAGCCAGGAGGCTAAGAAATGCTGGTTTCTCTGCCTTTCAGATCAGTGGCTGCATGCTTTTTGGTTTTTGGGGGTTTTCTGGTGCACCAGCAGAGATTAGCTTAGACCAAGTGCTATATCTACAGACTATTACCCATACAGACAAATTACAAGGCTAACAGATCCCTTCACAGAGCTGTAATAGTACCAAGTCCAGTTTCACACCAGGCTGAAGTAATAATACCAGGTAATAATTCTTTATTAAATGCATCCATGCTATAAATCCTAATCACACATTAGGGCTTCGGTGTGCCAGTTGTTCAATGAACATAACGTTAGAAAGACACTTCCTGCCCCACAGAGACTTTTGTGTAAGATGGGAGAAAGAAAAAAAGAGAATATGGACAAAAGAAAGTTACAAGACAATAAAAGCTAGCAATATAGGAACTAGTTACAATACGTTGACGTCCTGATATTTATCCTCTGTTTTGTAGGCATGAAAAGATAGGTTGGGGGTGGAAAAAAGTTGACTGTGATTTGAATGAAAAATAGAGTTTTGCAGTTGTGTGAAACCCTCTTCTGAAGCATGAGGAGTGGCATAGAAAAATGTGAATATTTGAACTAATTAACTAAAAAGGCATGAATTCTGCTGTGTTGAGGTTATTGGAGGAAGGATTTAACCACGCAGTACTATTCAGAGGTGAAAAGCAGCCATGGAGAGGATGTGAATGGATCTGAGAAGGAGAATGGTTTGTTTGCTTGATGCAATATGCAAACCAGAAGCCTATGACTCCAGAAAGCAATCAGATTCTCAAAGTCGCTGTCTAGAAAAACTGTTTTAGCACGATAGACAACAGCAGAGAGAAGTACCAGAATACATTGGTTTTATATGAAGCACATATACAGAATCTTATAAATACAGCTTTTTTGTTTGTTTGTTTCTCCCTGGCTGACATACTTGCATTTGTTGAGAATTAGTGAATTACGGTACTGAGAATCTATCCTCACAACATGTTTTGGAAAATATTTCAAATTCACCAGCTACACGTTAAAACAGAAGAATCCCCTGGTATCACCACTGGCTCACACATAGATTCACTTGTACACACTATTTTTCATGAGGTCCCCACATCAGCCAGATAGTGTTACTTACAGAGAAGCCTTACTGATTTTTCTCCACTGTTTTTTAGTATAAGACAAAGCTGCTCTTTCCTTTGGGTCATCCATATCCTCTTTTGTTACTTTATATCCTGAGGCACAGAAGAGCATCTGCAGTCTTGCATTGTATTCTCTGCTGGCTGTGAAGAGTAATTTTCATGCTTGGTGTGAGTAAGACCTTCAATAGGAAAGATCCACGTTAGCCAGAAGAGCTCTCTCTGGTTTGGGGAAAGATTAGATTATTTCTTCTCTTATATCTCTGGCCTCATGAAGAACCTGTCTTAGGCCTTCCCCATTTGCTGAAACTCTAGCCCTAGTTTCATATTCCAGAGAAGCAGATCTTCATATACTTATGCTTCTGCATAAAGAGTTACAAATATGAGTTACATAACTGAGCTATAGCCAAATGGATCTCCCAGGCTAATTCACACATTGCATGTAAAATTAATATTTCAGTCCCTCTGATGATGGGGCAGTGGTGGTAAAGAAAAAGCTATGTGGATACTCTGTGACCTACTTCCAAGTTTCATGGAGAGAATAAAAACTGCTCTCATTATTCTTCTTTACATATTGGCCAACATTCTGAGCTGTCATTCATGGAAAGTCTACCATAGGTTTCAGAAGTTGGTAGAGAAGGGCTGATAATGTTAAGCTATTTTACAATTTTCATCAGTAGGTTTGGGCAGTAACACTGGCTGATCTTCATCAACACAGATGCAATTTGTCAGGCATCAGATTCTCACAGAGCTCCCCTGGTACTTGTGAATCGTCCTCAGGAAAAGTTCTATTTTATTATATTATACTTTACTGAAACATGGGCAAGAGAACTGCTTTAAGCCTCTTCCATTTTCAGGAGAATTTCTAACAAAATCTGTGTTATAATCTCCATGGCTGTAGTGATTTGAGCTTAACAGACTAATTGCTGAAGTTTTTGAATCTCTCAACTGAAAAGAGACTGCTACCTGTAATTTAATTTAACTGCACATACCCTTGATTCTCTAAAGGAACGAAATAAGGGATAAGAAGGGGAATAATATATCTTAAAGTCATACATTCAAATGGCTATGAATAATTCTCTCAGTTATTGCATAATCTATCATATTTTGCTTCTATTTTCCTCTAAATATTGCTGAAAAGCCTGACTAGATGGAACGGAAACAAGGGAAACTTGTGAAGAAAGAGAATTTATTTTTTATAGTCATCATCCTTCTCTCTGCATCCGCAGTCGAGTTACAGGTGAACACACGTCTGGTAGTTAATATATCACTCTATAGTAGAAAAGTGTGAGATTGCTAATGTTTTTAGACAATTTATAGTGCAAGAAAATGCCTACAAGTGAACTTTATCTGCCCATCTGTCATCAAAATCTCTGAATCGCATCTCATAATTCTGATTTTCCCTGAAAATACAACTTGTATTTCTTCTGTATTTTTCCAGCATTCTTTTATTAGGGGGAAATGTAAGCCAGGACAGACTCAAGTGTCCATGCAAGAACAGCTAATCTCGCCGCATCATAAAAAGCAGAAATATTCAGCTGTGTTATGATACAGATAACCTTTCTCATTATTTCCCACAGAAAGTACGAGAGTTTGTTTAAACTAAATATAACCATATCAAATGCATATTTCTTCATATGTGTCATACTGAAGAATATTTAAAACATTTTTTATTGTTATTCCTAAGATAAAAGGTACTTTCCTTTTAATGTGTATTTCATGTACTTTGACATGATCTGGGAAACTAACCAGAATAAAAGAACTAAATAGATTTATTTACACAGCGATATGCTGCCAACAAGTAATGGATATGGCCAGAGGTAAAGATTTAATATTTTGAGTCAAATCCACAATAGAAAAAACAATGTCACCACTTCGTATTTTCCTGGAAACGTCTGTCTTTTTTGCTACCCACGTCAGCACTCCATAAAGCTTCTGCCACACTATAATAAGCTGTTGGCTATCTCAGATTATTCACCCTTATTAATGCAAGAACTTTGGCTAGATATTTTCGAAGCCTCATTAGCAAAGGTTATGTCTTTAGTGAAGATTTAGTCCTGGCAAGGTTTGGTCTATTACAAAGAAAGGCTGATCTGTTATACCATACATTGATTTTGCAGGTTATATTAACTATACTTCCACACTTAGTACAACTGTGTTTATATCAGGTATTTTGTTGGTGTAAGAAGAAAACATAATTACTAACAAATATTCACTCTGCCAGCAGTGAAACCAATCAAGTCCAGCCTCTGGACTTGTCTGGAATTTGAGCACTTGTACCATCTGATCACCTACTGTCACAAATATAGTAAGAAAAAAAAGCTACCTTCATCACTTTGGTAGAAACTGAATGGTGGTGTGAAAGCGAACAACTTGAACAACAGCTGAGAGGAGGCAGAATCTCATAAAGCTCACTTAACTGGAAGGCCAAGCAGAGGAAAAATCAGGTCCTAATCTAGATTGATACACCATCAAGATATTGGAGTGTGAATCAGAATTGAAGAGCAGCAGTGGTATTTAGAAATCTGCATATTGAGTATAAAATGATTTCTAGCAAGTATGAAAACAATGCAAGTTAAAGGTTAGCGATGAGATAGAATATGTTAACATAAAATGCTTCTTAAAAAAATATACTTAATATATTCTGCTCATATCACCAACTGTAGACAGCTGTATAATGTGATACACACAGGATAAAGATGAGAGCGCGCTGTGAAAATGGCTACACACTACGCTTCTACAGTCCACTACGGAGAAAGCTTAAAGTCTAGAGTTTACTTAGATTTATTTTTCAGAGATTCTAGGAGCTCCTAAGAGGACCTCCAGATGCTGTCAGAACACTTTTAATTAACTTATCTTGAAATACATAAGCCAGTTGCTGCAAAATGTTTTCCACCATTCTTCCCCTGCTGGCATTACACTCCCTTTGCAGAACCTGAGCTTAGCATGCTGCAGCCATTAAACTTCTCTTGACCCATGCAAGGGGTCAAAAGAACCGAATACAGAGGCTATTTTAATTTCTTTATAGTCAGCTTGTGAAAAAGGTCAGTATGCAGAGTATGGGTGGGTCAGAGCCCCTCGACACCCCACAGCAATGTTACGTAGTTGCACAAGGATGGACATTTGCACAGGAAATTGCAATTCCAGTTTATCTAATCTGACAAAGGTCTCACACAGCAGAATTCCTGGCCATTGGTTTGGTTGATCCTAAGAAACAAACGGATTAATAGATAGAGGAACCATATCTACTTTCTTCCTCCGCTTTTCTTTCAGGTGACAGTGTAGTAACAGAGATCGCGTGGGCATTAGGATCACTCTTATGTGAGCAGACGTCCTGCTTTAAGCTAAAGGCTATCCTGAGTCATAGCAAAAGCTCTGTTCTTCCCACTTATTGTCTTCTCTGAACAGATCCTATTCAATACACTTTGCTTTCAGAACTTAAAATTTTTATTTCAGGCACATCCTTTCTCCTCGGCATATGTTCTAAGGAGTGTTTGTAAAGTTTGCTTAAAAGAAGGGTTAATTATATGATGCCTAATAGGTGGCATAACGTTGCACAGAGATATACTATGATTAGCCTCTGCAGTAGCACATGCTTTCTAAGGCACGTATATGTAATTTTGACATAGTATCTAGAATTAACCTTTGTATCCTGGTAGAAGCAGAAATAACAACATCAAAAGCAAAGTCTCCCAAAACATGCTTTCTCAACAATTGACAGATGTCCCTTTATTTCTCATTTTGTGGAGCAGCAGAGTATGCCCTGCCCTCTCTAGTATGTGTTAATATTTCCTCTTGAACTCTCTCAGGAGGGAGTTTCCCAAAGAAAGGCCTCCCAAATAGAGTTCTGTGTCAACTTGTGACCCTGAAGCGAACTAGCTGACATGCCAGTATCTTCCAAGGGCGACATATCTATTCCCCTGATACATGAGCACCTTGAACTCAATGCTATGTAGTCCAGATCGCGGAGATGACTCGATAGATCATGATGCGATTCTGCTGATTTAGTAGGATTGCATAGACGCGTATCTGGTTTGTGTAACTCCACAATGTTTTCTTCTCTGTTTTGAAAGTGTACTGGAGAAAGACACAACACTGCCGCCCACCCCCTCACCCCACCCCCCCGCATGCCTGATTAGCTCTATTTATTTTTTCCCCACTGCTAGTACTCTTGACAGCTATTAGTTTTAAAGAAGGAAAAA
>NW_010419673.1:17238-39375 GCF_000710305.1 Buceros rhinoceros silvestris | reverse complement strand
TCGTGTAGGTACCATTCCTTTGAAGGCAGGCATTCGGCTCAGTTTCTTGCAGTCTCATCTGTAATACTGTTGTCAACTTCTAAATACCTGCTGTGCTCTGAAATGATGACCCTCTCCTCCTCCTCCTCTTTCTACCCCCATGTAGACTTTCTAACTTACATAGATAAGGAGAGTATAATCACAGTACAGACGTTAGATCTACCCTTTTGTATACACAGCACTTAGGGATAATATCAATATAACAATAAAATAATCTCCGAGTAGCACTCTTGCAGTCCCACAAAGGTCAGTGAGAATGTAGGAAAACAGCACTTCTCCCATAACAAAAATGTTCCCACTATGCATAAACACATTTTGTTCCAAGAGCCACTCAGTTTTCTTCAAATAAACTTTTTTTTTAAATGGTGAAATATAGGCTGAAAATTACTTCCCTCCTACTTCCAGATTTAATATCCTGTGTTAGTGAAACAATGTTGAAAATGTTATCTCAATCCAGCAAAAAAAAAAAAAGGATTTTTATTTGAAAATTCCCCTCTTCAAAAGTAGCACTGATACTCATTACAACACTACCCTTTTTTTTTGTCATTTTTAGATATATGGCAATTGTGTGTATGTTTTTGTGGATGATCCTGAGAAGTTCATTGAACATTTTATACTTTCAGTTTATAGTAAAACATTTTTGTAGAATTTGCTGATTCTCCAGAAGGCTTGCAGATACTATCCAAAACTTTCCCTAATGCCAACTGGTAGAAAAGTTGAAGAAAATAGTTTTGCTGGAGAAGGGTTCAAAGGAGTGATTTATAGGAAGAAAGTAAGAGCCATTAATCTTTCATTTCAGAAAGCAATAGCTATAATGGTATGGACTGCAAAACTTTTCCCCTCTAGCATGAGTTATAAACGTACTAAGAACTGCAGTGAATGGGGAAGGACTACCATTATCCCAGCTGCTTCTCACAGCAGTAGTGGGGGTAACTGGTTTTGACTAGACAGTGGATAAAACTAGGAGCACAGGGATCAGAGTGCAGAATTTTATTTCCTTCGTATTCACTTGCATTTTTTGAAATAAGTTTGTGCTGCAGCAGCAGTCAAAAACATTGTTGAGATTAAATTCAGGAAGAATGTGTATGTGCATATTTATGTTTGTGAGAGATTTTCATTGGGTAACATGCAACAGACGAAAGACGGGGTTTATGTGCGAGGCACACATTCCTGTCATCAGTGGTTAAAAACTCAGATCTATTGGGGCTTTTCTCTGCTGAATTCAAAACACTGCCACTGATGACCCCACTGTTCCTCACCATGGACCAAAAGTCACACACAAATAGGGTTTTAACATGCTCTGCTGGCCAGGTCAAACCCTTTGCAAAAGCATTATAGTCATTTGTTCAGCCTGTCATTTGTTCCTGCATTATTTGTCCATTTTCTATTAATGCTGCATGAGTACAGTGAAGAGGGGAGAGGACAGGGAAGTATGATCTATAGCTGGTCCAGCCCCAAGTTCCCCCATTTTCAAAGAAACTACAAAATAATTAAGATTTTTGTATGAAAGACACACTGCCCTATTCTTTGACCAGCGTCAATGCTCGGTCATAAAAACACAGAACAACTTAGGTCCAATCCCCTCCTCAAAGCAGGTGCAAGTAGATCTGGTGGAACAGGGCTTTGCCCCATCCAGTTCTCCAAGGACAAACATCCCATGACTTCTGTGGTCAGCCATTCCAGGTTGATCACTCTCACTGTGGGAGTATTTATCCTCACGTGTAATTGCAATTTCCCGTGTTCCAGTTCCATCCTATAGCTGTACCCCCCCTAGAAAGGGTCACCCTCTGTCTTTTCTATACCTTCCCATTAAATAGATGTAGGAAGCAGTAAAGTGACTCCTCCTTCTTCTGCAGGTTCAAATAACTCGGTTCTCTCAGCCTCTCCTTGCGTATCATGTATGTCAACCCCCTGGTTATCTTAGTGGCCTTTTGCTTAATTAATTCCAAAGCGTCCTTGTCTTTCTGGTACTGGAGAGACACTAAACGGTTTCCAGAGCTTATGTACCAGATAGATGCATCTCAGTTAAATGACTGTGAAAGGTTTGACATTCTGCTGCTACTTTTAAAAGAATATTTTACAAGAGGATCACAAACTGACATGCTTCTGCATTTTGTATCCTCCATCTTGCACAAAGCTTTCACACACTACAATATACATGGTTTAATACATATCAATACAAGAAGCTGTCAAACTTCTGTTTTCTAAAGTTTTTCTGCCAGAATTAGGAACTGGAAACTAGGACGCTTCCTGCGTAAGCTTTACCTTCACTCACAGTAAAAAGAAATATTAACAAGGACATCAGGACTTTGAGAAGCGTCATAGCTTTGCTGTCCTAGTTTTAAAACGGAAATAGCAATGCCATGTCTGCTACGTTGAGACTGACTCCTGTGAGCCAGAGGGAGAGCAAATGAATAGCAACTTTTTTTTTGACAGCATAGGTTTCTAAATTTAAACCTCCAAACAGAGAGATCTTGCAAAGATCTTAAAGTGATACTTTATCCCACTTTTAGAAACTATTTTTTAAAAGATTCTTATTCATGTAAGAAGCACAGGGATTACATCACCTCAAAAATACATAAGAGGGTATTCAGGGATTCTGTGCTTCAAAAAGAAAGGTGGTGCAAACATCAACCTCTCTAGGTTAATATTGACAAAAGCCAAGTGAAACACACTTTCTCTTGCTCACACCATACCTCATAAAGTGCAAACGGAGAGAGCAGAGGCAAGGCAATAGCCTCACCTGGGCTAGCGTGCTGGCACAAGCGCTGCTTCCTTCTGAGAACACACTGCGTAGATCCCTGCGCAGTACTGCATCTGCATAATACTAGCAGAATGTCTCACATCTCTCCAGTTGGGCTCCTGAAGCCCTCAGAGGATGTCCATAGCTCCAAGAGCCAGCCAGGTCACAGACAATAAATAAATCAGGAGCCTGCTGAAATGTGTACTCAGCCAATAATATAGCTTTCAAACAGCATTTTTTTTTTTTTAAAACCAGTGGACACCTGGAGGCAAAATGGGAATTGAAGACCCCTAAATCCCATATTAAACTGCTGACTAGATTACTCAGGTACATTAGCCCGCATTACAGGCACAAAATCTTTGACCTCATTTTAAGCTACTGCAAAAAAAAAAAGACACACGAAGATGGCAGTGAAAAACATATTTAAAATTAGACACTGAGACATTCAGACATCATGTGCTAAATGCTGTTTTATTCACTGTCAGAGGAGGAGTGCTGGCATGAGGAAGTTCATAAAAACTGAAAATGACAGCGGCTTGTGCAGTAAGAAGGAAGCGAGAACTAATCCAGCTAGCTTCTCAGTCTGTCTATAGGCAACAAAATTATTTATGCTTCTGTTGTATAATTCTCCAAAGAGTTTAACCCCAAATGGGTAAGATTTTGAGCCTCTGGCAGATAGCTAAGGCTACTAGTTAACAGTGACAAGAGTTCAAGACATCCTGCAAACTCCTTGCATAAAAAGCTACAACTTGCATGGAAGAATCTGACCTTTGTCGAAAGAAAGAGTTGTCTTTCCATGACAAGTACTTGCACAACTAGGGCAATATTCCGAACGGATGATTTCAAGTATCTTCACAAAATACAGGGAAGCAAGACTATAGCTGCATGTGACCTGACTAGCAAAGAATCTGTCCATTTTTTTCTTCTTTCATTTATACTTGAAGGAAATAATCAGAGAGGGTGTCACTTGCACAGTTATGTGTAGTCATTCAAGAACATCAACCAGTTTTTCTTATTTTCTTTCTCGCCAAAAGAGGAATTTTTTTTTTTACTGTGGTAAAGGCCACAGTCAGCGTGTCACACTCAAATCTCACTGTTTTCTTCAGCTCATATTTTGTGCTTGTTTGCATACTCACTTTCTATGCTTAACTTTGGGGAAATAAGATATTAGTGGCATATCTAGTATTTCAGACTTTTGCTGTGGGTGCTGATTGATACAATTGGTGGAGCTCTTATAGAACATAATCACGGGAAAATTGTTGAAAAAAGGCTTTCATCTGATACACTAAGATACCTTGGAGGAAAAAACACCACACTACAATTCAGTGAGAGAAAATAAACACAATCTATGCATAAAACTTGAAAAGAAATTACTTTTATCTCTGAAATATTGCCAGTGCCAACATTATTAATAGTTTTCTGAAGGACAAAAAAAAAAAAACAAACCTAAAACTCCATAATGATCCAATTAGTAAGAACATCCAAACTAGAAGCACAGAAAGGAATGGTTTGGGGTGCTTTTGATTTGGTTTTCTTCTTTTGTGATTTGGGTTTAAAAGCTACTAATAATTTTGAACTGCTGTCCTATTTGTATTTATTGACTAGATATCCAAGGGGTGCACAGGTATCTGCCTTCTTGACACAATACTGTTCCAATAAACCTCTGATCTTGCCCAACTCACCACACCACTTTGGAACCTTAGTCCATTATACCTCTGAATAACCTGAAAATGGCTTAGAAATAAAAACACTGAAATTAATTCAAGAGTCATAGGAGGAAATGGCCAGGGAAGAATCAGTTCCTTTTCAATACAACTTTTAGGAAGAAGTAAGTACAGTCTCAGTCATTCAGAGGCCAAGAAAAAGGATCAATTATGTTCCAAACAAGTGATTTTTTTAATGGTTTATATAGCCTATGTATGCACCCACATCCCCCTACAGGGATCTGGATACCAACGTCACATGGACCTAAAATGAGCTGGGAAGGAAGCCAAGGACAACCTTTCCACTGGCCTTTGATAGCTGGTTTCTATCAAGCCAAGGAAAATTGCAGAGGAACACTCAAAAAGTGAATATTTCTATGCTTCAGAAGTCTAGATTGATTATTTTTGTAAAGAAAATCTCGAAGAAAAACCTTCATAAGATCCATGAGAAGTGATATTCAGAGTTGATACATACAGAATGGGTCCTGTATCCACGTTCTGCACACCCATATTACTTACTAGACCAGACAATTTTTAAAGATACTATAAAAAAAACCAATATGGAGTCTTCTGCATTGATATTTACTGTTTGATTTCTGAGCATTATTTTCATACTTTCTCATTCCTGCCAGTTAGTAAATATTCAACAGTTTCCCCTAACAATGGAACTTTTAGGTGAAAGTGAGACAGCACATCTGAGCAAGTGTGTCCAAAGTTGGCCTGAATCACCAGCTGGCTCTGAAGAAACCTTCTGGCCTCCTGGGACAGTTAGGGCATAGGGTCTTAGAATCACAGCTGTAGCATTTAGAATGATTGTGCTATCAATCGTTCTAACATATTCTGAACATAAAATGCTTCAAATTATTTAAAAAATATATTTAGATACAAAGGATATCTGATTCCCATATGAATGGGCAGCCAGAGGACAAGTGAAGTCTTTTAGATCAACACGATAGCAACAGACATTTAAATTTTGGCAACTGATTCACACACCAAAAATTAAATTCCCTAAACTAAGGGAAGTAGGATTGAGCATATGGGATTTGTACCCAGTCTGCTGTGTCTGAGTCTAAGCAGCTGCATAATACTAACTGCATACCTTATGAGGCAAGAGTGCTTAGTGAAATCTTACATAACACTTCCCACAATCAGAAAACTTTACAGAATTAATCTGTATAACTTGTAAGATGTGGACAGACCATAATTTTACAGATTGAAATGCAATTATTTGTGTTCCTTGACACAAAGTTGCAAGGAGTCAGGACAGACAATTGACTCCTGTGGTTTACGTTCAAAGCCAGAGAAGTTTAGCACGGACTGGAGTGCATATGCTCAGCTAGACCTCTCCCAAAAGGCTTTCACTGCATATGGGAACGTTTTCCTCACATTGTTGATAAATTGCAAAATACAACTTAAAGGCAGCTTGACCACACAAATTCAATCAAGAAGGCCCATCACTTTTTAGTTACAGCTACATTTAAGGGACTAAACTTGTTCACTAACTAATCAGTGATGTCCTTCATGGGTACTAATGCTCATAGACAAAACCATAAATATTACGTTTTATATCAAGGGGTGTTTTCTACATGGATTCATGGCAGTGTTGCTGTTTCACGTAGTATTCAGTACCTCAAAGAAAGATGCTTGGTACTTCTCCAATTTGGTTAGAA
Source organism: Buceros rhinoceros silvestris (assembly GCF_000710305.1). Lineage (NCBI taxonomy): Eukaryota > Metazoa > Chordata > Aves > Bucerotiformes > Bucerotidae > Buceros > Buceros rhinoceros. The sequence goes on along the minus strand of NW_010419673.1, from coordinate 33,220 downwards.
AGGTCCAAATTCATTTACTCTTGAAGGAAATAAATTGGAAGTTTGCCAAAGGCTAGCAAAGCAGCTTATCATGTTTCTGTTATGACATCAAATGGCAAACAACAAAACCCAGTTCAGAGTGAAAACTTTGACTACCCAGGATTAGAAATTATTTTACTGCTCTATTTTTGCAAAGCAATTTCTGAAATGTTTTGGTAAAAGCATTTTTTGTTTCTATCACAAATCCTGTGATTATCACACTGCAGCAGTATTTGCACGTGAACTTGAATTTAGTTTTCTAATTTTTCTTAAGATACTTAGTATTAAGGACCACTTACTGGGTATCAATTAGTTGGATTGATGGTAGATTTTATCTCACAAGAGTAACGCAAACGAAAGATTCAAACCTCCAGACACCTATTACTGTGCATTGGAGAGAGGCCAGTTTTCACTCACAGTGTTCTTTGACTAAATTCAATCCAGATGTCTACACGGAATAAAATATTAACAAATGTCTCCCAAGGGCAGCCAATCATTACGGAGCGCTTTAATAACCTAAACCAAAAATTCTTTAAGGTGGCAACTAGCCTTTAGCTGGAAAGATACGTTTGTTTATTTTACTTTATTTTTTTTAATAATGCAGGGTGTATTATCCTAATTTAATTCCAGCTTGTCATCAACAAAATACTTATCTGGGATAATTCTGAAAAAGCTCTTCAACAAACCATTTGTGAAAGCGGTAATAACTTAGTTCTAAACATATGGTTCCAATTTTGTTTTTATTTCCCTATAAACATAAGTTACTTGTTGTAGTTTTATTTTTGTAACACAAATCAGGTATCTTTGGGAGAGAGACCTAGACATAAAAGAAAAGCTGTATTTGCATTTTAGAACTGTTTTAATAGCCCACCATTTTGTCTCTGTAACAATGTAGTACTATTCAGCAGTGTTCCAGTTCTTGAAGATTAGATTCATAGTGAGGTTATTATTTAACAGGAATTTCCTGGAAAGACACTTCACCTTTGCATTTCTTGGAAAAACTACTTGACGTTGTCTAAACAAGCACATAGTGTATTTGTGTCTGTAGCTTGTACAAATACAAATCTAAATTCTGGATTTCAACAGAAATTAGTGCGAAGTTGACCTGCGAGGACTCAATAGCATGTCAAGAAACTATTAATTTTCAATATGTTCAAGCATACAGCAAGGTAGTGTGAGATTCTCATTTATATTTCAACTTCTTTCGTGAGTAGTTTGACCCAATTAGCTTTATTTGGAACTCGCAATATGCCAGTAGTAAAGTTATGGTCCATTTCAGTACTACAAAGTATCTTGATGATTAAAAATATATACTGAATATTCCCAGGCTTCCCCCCACTTTCTTGAAAGTTGTTTACCAACTTATATCCTCCCCGGTCCAAATATAAGCCAGGTTCCTGTCCTTGAAGATTAAGGATGCCCATTCCTCTCACATGCAGTATTCTTATCCTGAAGTGCCACAAAGTGTTTAATCAGGAAAACTCCCTCATTACTAAGAAATTCGTGTCTGAGAGTCTTTCTTCCTCAAAACTACTCTCTGACAAAGCTTGTCCCCCTTTCCTGTCACAGCTATTGCAACCATTTTGTATGCCAGGAATATCTAGCCTCCTGAGAAAGTATTTTTGTGACCAGAAAAACTGTTTACATCACATGTCTGTTAAATGCAATATATGGATAGAAAAGCTGAAATTCTACATAAGGCGTAGACATTTCTACAGCATCTTTATATGTAAACTCTGCGAGGAATTACTACTAAGTTCAGAGAATGCTCAACAACATCAGATACACTGGAGAGTTTAACCATCCTATTTTATACTTCCCTAAAACAAGAGATGGAAATATCTGGGACATGTTAAAAGCTTTCAGCACATTTGTCTTGTGAAGAGACAATGGAACATGCAAAAATGCATCAGTTAAGATGCTTTAGAGCTATTTACAGAGAAATACTTGTGGGAGTTACCCACTAGACACGCAGAAATTAAGCCAACACAAACACAGATGGTGAAGCCCTTTTCAGACCTATCTGGTGTCAAAGGCAGAAGAAGGTATCAAATGAATTTTGCAACCTAAAAGCACGTGAGGAATCCAAATGCCTCTATCTGCTTTGCAACAACAGTTAAGCACACTAAAACAGACAACCAGGCAAGAAGTAGCCTTTCTGCTCTTGCTTTTTGGTTTGTAGAGAGGACTTCTTCCAGAACCGTTCCAGGGTAACGGGCTGATAAGATGGCTACTACCTTCTCTTCCCCTCCACTTGAATTTCCTATCACGAAATACCAAGCGTGTCAATAAAAGAAAAACAGTCCAGTGTTAAACCAGCATATGGAAGAGATGTCACATAGTGGATTCTTCCCTCCTCTAAACAGACTGGGTGGGCACTGCTGAAAATATTCCATATTTACACCACGTGGAGAACAAGATTCAGGCCTACATTTTATTTTGAAGGTAGCCTCTTGATGCTTACTAGCTGGCAGAAAAGCAGGAGCTTCCGGGAATGCACTCAGACACAAAGATAACTGCAGTACACAAATCTATAAAAATTGGATTACAGTTCACTCCTAGGCCCCTCTCCTCCCTTGAGGCTTCTAGGCTTAGTTTAAGAGGGTTATGCACTCAGGTTCCCAATGTATTTTCACAGGAGCTTCTAGTTCTTCTAGAGCTCTTGCAAAATTATAGTCAGAAACAGATATTACCACTCCTTTTAAATTGCAGCTATTCCCTGCTTCCCAAGTCTTGTTTCAAATGCCATATCCTTTAAATAAAGTAACAGGATCTGTCCTATAATTTTTTCTTGATAGTTTCACATTGTAATGCGCTCAAAAGAAGGGTGCTTAGAGAATGAGATATCCCTGCCAAGCCTTGGTGTTTAATTAATCTTTATTCATTTTTAGTTCCAGAAAATTATTTGTAGCATCTTAAATGTTTCACTTTGGAACTTAGGTAACTGAGAGTTGCAAAGAAGTAGGATACCGCCTGTATTTATGGTCTGAAGAGACTAAAAAGAAACTGGATTGTAGCATAAACATACGTGCATTTTCACATATGAAAATTTTCTAAAGCTACACAGAACTAAACTGAAAATATGTAATACATAAAAAGGGGAAAACGGTCAATTTCTGACTTCGCTAGTAATGATACTCATATACATGAAAGACAAAAAGTAGTTGAAATTAAAACATTCACTCATGATCTGACATTTGCGCTTTTGTTGAGTCACATGATATAACATTTTTATCTTCTGTTTATTCTGGATTTGTCTCTATTTATGCAAGTGCTTTGGTAGGAAAAAGAGCTTAATCTTTTTAGGCCAAAATATCTTATCCTGACTATTAATTCATGGTACCTTTAATCTTGAGGGAGTCAAGGAAAAAGAGCTCATGATTGAGCTTTTCAGTATAGGCAAGCACTTGCAGTCCTAAAACAAAACAAGCACGACAAATAGTCAAGCCATTTTAAATTAATCTGCAAGGAACAGACAGTAAACAAAATTCCTAACCACTTCAGAGGTTCTTGGTTTCTTTAAATAATAATTAAAAAACCCCCCATATTTTTAGACATTTCTTCTCTCTATAGCACTTTTCTATTATTATTTCTCTTTTAGGATCTTCATAATCCTTTCTTCCCCTCTCGGGCTCAGTGGCTGTGTGTATATAAGTAAATAAGATTAGCCAGAACCAAGCCTCTGACCCCGAGGACAAGTGGTACACAGCCTGGCCTTTATCCGGAGGGCTGAATTCTCCTTTTTTCATGCCTCCTCCCCTGCAGCCCGGTTCAGCCCTGCCTTGTGCCAGCCCCTGGCCATGCCCCCCAGGGGAAGGCTCGCTGTGGGCCAGAGCTGCCTCCGCAAGCTACCCATCACACAGCAGGTGAATCTGTGCCCTAGTCCAGCTTAGTTTGCTCGTACAGACTAGAAACTCTTGCCCTTCCCATATTTTAGGACATTTGCAGCCAGACCAGACATCCTCCTGCAATGGAATTTTACTGCTGTGAAATGCTGGGGAAAATGCATAACACCACTCAAAAAGCAACAGTTGGAAGTCTCCTGCTCAGACTGTGTTTGAAAACATGCTTGTAGTTGTAAACTTCTACATTCCTTTTAGCTGGAGCTCTTATTGTTTTGCCTAGTACTTCTTGGAGAGCATATTTTCCATCCCTGTCACCAAGGAAAAATCGGTGGAGGTTAGATGATCTAGTGGTGTTTTGATTACTACATAGAAACCAGGAAAGGAAAGCAAAGAAGTTATCAAAAGAGAGATGGCAGATTTGGACTTACGCTTGCGCACAAATTAAAAAAAGAATGCTGATACGACCAGAAAAATCAGCATTACCGCTCAGAAGGACCCTTAGCCTCAGATGAAAATTAAGAATATCAAATTGCTTCAGCTGTAAAATTCCAAAGTTCTGATTTCCACAACGGTTTGCAGTCTTCGCTGGGGCAGATCCTGAAAGAACTGAACAGCTGTGATTTGCTTAGGACCGAACAGCATATCTGCTTCTGCGTTCACCTACCATTATAGTGTCTGAATTCTTTCTGCATACAAATTAGTGAAGTCCAAAGCATATTCATAAATCTTTGTCATGTGTCTCTCTTCTGAAGTTAAATATTCGAGAGACCTTCACTTAATTTCTTTTTTTTTTTTTCCAAAATAATTATTTGGAGCTGTCTGGGTTTTCTTGGGTGGAAGTTGGTATCCAGATGATATATGTAATTCCAACAGTAAGAAGACTTTTTCCATGAAGAAAATTTTGCAGAAGATCCCAAAGATGTTCAGTGCTTGGGTTTAATCTGCCCTGGAAGCATGTTTCTATGCCAGAACCACTTAAATGAAAAAACTTTATCCAGGACTTTGTGATCTGCATTGTCCCACAGGGTCACAGCTGCTGTCTTAGCATTTCAGAGACTGAAATTCTATCGCCAGTATAGCTGTGGTTTGATCTATTAACTGTCTTGTAACTAAATCAATGAAAAAACCTTGGAAAACAATATGTTATGTAAATTTAATTCATGCAACAGCAGCATTTTTTAGCCAGATATAACCACTGAAGAAATCCATATTTCACTACATGTGACACCACAGTATACGACATTCTGAGCTCCGTTTAGGAACAATCTGAATAGCCCCATCAGCTGTGTAAGACAGGAGTTAGAGACATGGTAACGAACAATTCAAGCACAGAACTGATGACAAGAGACACATCTGGAGAATATAGTGTGCACAGTCCTCTTGAGAAGAAAATTATGCTGGTAAATAGGAACCACACAAGAGACAAACTTCCTGTTTGTAGTAGTGTAGCTCTCACAAGGGAGGAATCAATGCCACAAGCAGTTTGAACTTTAAATAATGAAGTATGTTAAATAGAAGAGGAAACAACAAGTTCAGATGCAAAAACCTCTACACAGTGCTTCACAGCAAACAAAGATTGTTGCTTTAAGGTCCATACAAGTCTCTAAGCAAATCACTGGAGCTTATCTTCAAAGTTATCCCAGATGGTCCTTCTTGGCTTGACACCACAGTAGCTGCCTCACTGACAGGAGCAATAAAACTCAAGTCATTGTGTTAAGGTAACCAGGCAGCTAAGGGACTATATCACCATTTGGAAAGTCCCTGGAGAATTTCAATGCGCCAGTTAAACTTCAGATATTATCAGCGTCTGAAAAAGATCAGCACACCCTCTTGCATATGTGCTAGGAGTGAAGGGACTTCCTGGGAGACATAGGAAATGGAATACCTCCCAAACCCCAAATAAATGAGTAAGCGGTGGTTACAGAAAGAGACTTATTTTTGGAATACATATCTTTATCAGTGGCCCTTTATAAATAAAGCCTCAGTCAGAAACAAAGACTCATTCAGTATGGGAATAGCTCAAGAAACACACTCTAGAACTGTTACACTGAGAGGAAGTAAAAATCCTCCTAAAGTTTGACTGATAAATAATGCCCTATTTGTCTAAACAAACGACTTGAAATGGGTATTAGAAAGTTCCTTAGTATTAATTTTTAATTTCTGTGACCTCTGACTTCCCTCAGATCCTCCTCTTCTGCCTCTTGTAATTTCTCCTTGCATTAATTTCATATTAACTCATAAGCTCCTCTAAGGCATGTTCTGTTCCTATCACAGCTAGCACCAGTAGGATGTTATAGACAAATTCTGGTGTACTCTAGACTAAACACAACAGAATCTCACCACACAGTGATCACATGAGTATTCTCTAGTCATGAACAGACTGATAATAGTCAACTTTATCCAACTCTCTGGTAAGAATTTTAGAGCCAAATTCATATGAATATTGGGCTTTACAAGATTTCATAGGGATAGAATTATGCGATTCTTAGGTATCATCCCAATGAGCTAGTGGGTTCTCAGATGAGTATTGCTTAAAGAAAAACAGTGTAAATGCGTATTGAGGGACAACTAACTTGAGATTATGTGGTAAAAGAAAAAACTCCAGAACTTTCATCTTCCAAAATCAAAATGGTTAGAAATAGCAGAATTATCATCTTGTATTTACTACCACCTCATCATTTAATACGTTGTGTTTCGAATTTCAGAACTGAAAGAGCTAAACTGAAGCTACTTCATTAAAATCAAACCTGAATTTGCCTGAGTTTTAAGATTGAATCCATAAAGAACTGAACAGTATGGAAACTGTTCTATGAAGAACAACTTACTTGGTAGCATAAGGGGGGAAAAAATTCGCAGTAGATTAAACACACCTTGGGAAAATTCTTTGAAAGGCCCCCTTACTGAACTTGCTCAGGTTTACAAGTATTTTTTAAATAGCATGTAAACATTTGAAATCCAATGGGAACAAGCTGTCTCTATTGAAAAGGCAGCGTGTTTCTGATTTAGAAGTAGGGTTTTTTTTAAAAAAAGGTACTCTTACAAAAACAAACCAAAACAAAACTTGGTTGTTGTTCAGCCACTTTCAGAAAGTCTGGAGAGCCAACATAGAAAAGGTTCTAAGTGTTAGGGAAGGTGCTGTTAACCCCTTTAACCAGGGAGCAGGAATTGCCTTTGGGGTTCTCCTCGTATGGGTGTGCTGAGGTGCTGGCTGCTCCGCCAGGTAGCTGGGAAGGGCTCCTTCCTCCTCCTAGGGTCTTAATCAGCGCTCCCTCCACAGGCCACGAGATTCGCATTAGAGACTGCCGCAGGGTGGGATCCTTGGCTACAGACGGTGCCACATGGAACTATAATGCTAACATTAAGTTAAGCAAGTTCTTTGGAGCCTTCAATGGGCTCTTTAAAACGTGCAAGATAGTAACTACAGCTACCCACAAAAGCTTAAACAATCACCTGTAAATTCAGCAGCATTTTCGCATACCCCAAACGAAACAGCTAGTAACTACTCAGAAAACACGAATACAGTCAGTGCCGGTAAGACCATGCTAGAAGCATAAATTCCCTGATGTCTTCCATGCCTAGGCTCCACAAGCACAGACCTTGAAAGACAGTAGGTCAGTTTTGGGTGAGTCAACTCCTAGTGCAGTTTTCTCTCACTCAGAACTAGGCCATCTACTTGCTCTGGATGAGAATATTTTAAATAAACCCATTCCTACGAAATTCATCCTAGATACTTCAGTCAAGTCCTAAACATTTCCAAATAATAAGCAGCGCATACCAAATGCCATTTCAAAATAAATAAAATCAGTTTAAATACTTACACTGACAATTCTATGAATAGTGCTAACTAGATCTGAACTTCCCTAGAACACAGAGATCTTTGAAATAAGTTTTGGCATTTGTCTCAGAACTGAGAATATTTGCATGAACAATAATATTGGAAATGTCAATGCAATGCAATAACTGGAGAAACTGCTCTAACCATGTCCAGCTCTGCATCCCTACACACTGATCTTTTCTGTAAAGAAATAATACAGAAAGTATAAAATCAAACTGAACTAGCCAAGAATTACACAGAAATACATTCAGAAACTCACCATTTTTGTCACCTCTGATGACAAAGTATTGTAAAAGTTACTCGACCAGATTCAGAACCCGGTATGCAGACTAGCCCTGCCAGGGAGCCTTCTCCTTCCTCATGCTAGGAATGTGACTTTAAACAAAAATATATAGCTGAGTTATACTCCCACACCATCATTTAAAAAATAAACTTTTAATTCACGTTTTGTAAATTCATTTTCCAAACTTTTGTGTTGATTTTTATGTATTCTTAATCCCTCAGATACGTACAATGCTCAGATTATAACCATTTACATAATCATTCCTAATTAGCAGGACTATCTGTGTACTACTTGTTATCTAGGACTTTCTGTTGATTACATGTATGCTACAAAGCAGATCTCAAAAATAGAAGCTTCCATTTAATCTCCTCTGCATTACACAGAAATATTTGGCACTTGTTCATAATACATTAGCTTCCAAGTAACGTAATAACAGAGCTAGCTGTCTGAGCCAGTGCTATTTCTGAGGCTGCTAATCTGATTTTTTTCCAATAAACAGAAATCTTTCCCCATTATATGTAACATTATGTGGCTTTTCTGCTGGCAGTGAATTACCCCAGATTGCTACGTAACTGGATAATTTGATAAAACAAATTTTGTTTATTTCAAATAACCTTTATTCAAAGCATCCACGACATACAATGATGAATGTAAAGTGAAGATATAATGATCTCTTAATAAATCAGTCAAAAGAATAAGGTACGTTTATGTGTCAGTAATAGATCTTAGGTATCAAAAAAGGAGGCCTATATGCTCAGGAGGCTACACAACCACAAACCTATAGCACAGATGTGGCACACTGGTAACTGGGCAGCTAAACGCTCGGGGAAGCCTTGATGCAAGCTCATTGTGTGGGTGTAGTTCTTACGCATTTACTTGGTCTACATGAAGACTTTCCCCCCATATCTAAGGAAAAAAGGCAGTCATCAATATTATAGTGTCAATAAAAAAATTATTGCATGCTAGTACAGCATATAAATATCTTACATCAATAATGTGCTTCTAGTTTAAGTCACAACTTTAAAAAAACCCTAGAGCTGTCACATTCTGTTTGATCCTGGACTTGCTCCTGAGCTCAATGGAACAGGGTCAAGGACAGAGGTGATTTTTTCATTTCATGCTTAAAGAGCCCATCATTATTAGTCAATGCAGACTCTTTCAGAACATGAAAGACTGCATTTAAAATTGAATTTGCATAATTTTACTTACAATTGTTTTTACTGTAAGAACTGGATTAGTAATCGTACACAATTTAGCGAATGTGTGTTGCTATACAACAGGCTTGACTCTACACCTCTCCAGTTAAAAAGGATTTTGTCAGTGAGGATACAACTTTATCTCCCACCCCTGCCTCCAAACTGTCAAAGATCAAATAACCCTGGAGTTAGTAGTTCATTTAATAACATAGATTGCATAGACAGAATGTTTGCTTTGGTTCCAGTTTCTCATAGATTAAACACTAGGGCTGCTTGGTGGACATTAGCCGGATTGTGAGCAATGACACGTGTTTTGCCTTTTAGGTAGCCACCAATCAAAGATGTGCAGTTTCTCATAAAAGGTTTAACTGTTGTTAGTAACCTCCAAATGTGCCTCCTGATTTAGATTCAGCTGATAGTAAGAATGCATTTGCATTTCAATAATAAAATGCAAAATAGCATGAGACTTTACCTCAGTTTGCTGATCCCACATCTCATGTTTTGTTTGCTACAACCAAATTACTGACTTTTCAAAATACGAATCTGAACAATTCATGCCAGAGGTTTAGTGTTATTTTTGTCAATGCTTTAGGGAGTTGAGAGAAGTTGATTCAGAAAGACAGTCGTCTTCTGGTCATTCGAATCCAAAATGAACTTCATCACTTAGCGCATCTGAGAGAAATAATTTATTATGATACTCTGTTTAAGCTGACAATCATGTCAGAGAATCTACTAGATAAAAACAGCAGTTCCTCTGATTACCACCTCAAGATCTGGGCACAGTTTAAGTATTGGGAGTCAGAAAGTGATCCATATTTTGTGTAGCGAAGCAGCAGAGATGGTGGTGACAATGCTAGTAGCAGTGGAGATGCAAGAGAGAGAGTAAGAATTTTCCTATGCTGAGACTTTCCAGTAGAAACCTTTCCTCGTTAATACTGCTGGCACAGAGTCCCATTTCTGAAGACTGTGGGTTAACATTGCATAAATATATGACAACTCATATTTGTGCAAGAGTTAGGAAGCTTTAAGTACTGCTGTCCATACTGCTCCTTTTGTCAATGAGGACTTCACATCTAGAATTCTTTGTCATTTTCTTCAGCAATTTAAAGAAGTAACATTTAAATAAATACATTTATGTGTTTCACCTTTCATATCTGCTTTCATGAAAGGAAAGCAATTAAGGACTGCTATAGCCATCACTCATAGCAGATCTCACACAAGGCAATCTGATTGCTGCCTTCTGAAATAGTAGTGTCACCTATTCACCACCAAAGTTATTTTCAGAAAGACCAATCATCTGCAATTATAGTTGACCATGATGGGAGAGGCATACATAACTTTAGCTCTTTCCAAGTTACCAGGTCCTGACTGATGAGTTCCTGGAGAAAACCCGTGTTTGTAACAAGCTGGGAACCTTTTTCTTGCTGGTGTGATGATTCAGTGGGGCAGGTCAGGGACAGGAGGGGAAAGAATTGGATTGCAGTTCCCAAGGAGACTTCATCTACATATTTTTCCTACGGTTCTGTCTTTTGTGCCAGCAACTGGAAGATAAAATAGTAATATAAAAAATTATGCCACCTTATGCTGCACGATTCCTCATATTGACCGCAAGAACCCCAAATACAAATTTGCACAGACAGGCCACAAAGCAGCGCAGGACTGAATGGCAACACACAAACACGACGCGTTGGCTGTTCTGGAATTTTTGAGCAGGCTAACAGGGAGATGTGTACGTTTCTGTAAGGACAGAAGCATGCAGAGAGTAACTGAGCATCTGGAGATGGGTAGTCTACGTTACGGAGTTGAAAAATAATAGATGGAAATTTCTTGTTAAAGCAAGAATGCATGCCCCTAGGCTGCAGTAAAGAACATGACATCCCAGTTCCCATTGTCCTTAAGTAACCACTGCAGCCATCTCCGCAGACAACATCTTTGCAGCATTAATATCATGCTATTATTCAGGCCTTCCTCTCCCAAGTACACAGACTAAACTTTCTAGTTGCATGTCTGGTCACCTAGGTCATATATGAAAAGTGAAACTCAAGAACGAGTTTATTTGGGTTAAGGCCTAAAAAAAAAAAAACAAACAAAAAACCCCAAAGAAGTGCCCCAGAAAGAGAAAGATCAGGTCAAGAATCCTTGTACAAGATTTTTTTTTTTTGGGGGGGAGTTAGGGTACCATTATTTCAGTAATTGTGTGGAAATCTGGAAGCAGTTTTTGTTATAGAAAATGCCTTACAAAAAAGGTCCTTTCAGGCTTGGAAGACAGCGCTGGATTATAAACCACGTTATGCAAGCCTGCTGCTCCAGAAGCCAAAACCCTGCCCCATCAATTGCATAACCAGCTCCAAGGGAGATCTGAGCCCTGCGCCTTCACGAAGGAGCCTCGATGGAAATTCAACAAGCTACCAGCCTTCCCCAGGCAATAAACAAGGCATTTACTGTCACTTGGTATTTACTGGAGCCAATTGTGCACAATTTGATTTTTTTTTCCTCTTCTCATTTCACAGTGTAAACAAAGAAGCAACTTACAAAAAAAAAAAATGACACTAGGCAGACTGTCTCCTGTTGACACCATTCTGATCTGGGAGTCATATTGCCCCTTTGAAATGCTGAACGAGCCTGTAGGCTGCTGGTCCCGTTCTGCAAGGAAGTGGGAGAGGCCAAAGCAAAACAAGATGCTCTGCACTGGAATGCACTAAAGAAAACCAAGTATTTCAACAAATACTTAAATTTCTCAAGTGTGGGAGAAGACCTACTGATCTCATGTTTAACAACTAAAACCATAAGAAAAATCACACTGCTAACTTATACAGACATTAAAAAAAGTAGTCATGCTTCACTGCAGATCAAGAGACACTTTAACCATTCAGTTACCGTGGTTTTGCTGTACAATTCTTCCCAGACTTAGCTCTCAATCCTGTTACATGGCCTGCCAAACTGTTTTGCTAGGTTCGTCCAGGTAAAAAGACAAATAACTGAAAATAAGAGCACAACAGTCATTTCCTGTGTACACCTGCACTGCGTTTTGATCAGTGTTAATATTATTCTTCCTCTGTTGTTAGTACAATATTATGAAAGCCCTCTGCACGCACGTTGTTCTCATCTTCACTGCTCTGTGAGCCAGTTGAACACAGGATGCCACACTGTTGCTTTTCCGTTACAGCGAAAGGCGAAAAGAAAGATGCAAAGTCCACCCGCGACTTGATAGCCCATTGGGCAAGGCTGGTCTAGGGATGGCATTTCCATAGCCAAAACCCCCCCAGAACCGACTCGTCAATGTTGTAGTTCATAGGCACTTCCTCCCCCGCCCCCCTTATTTCTTCTTCCCATGTCCTTCCGATCTCATTCAGCTTGTAAAGTACGACTAGAGGCTTCACTCAGCCACCAGTCTGGAATTAAGAGTGGCAAATGTTGGAACGGACGGGTGAAGTTTGTTCAAATTTAGTTTTGTGTGCAATTTGGTTTTCCCCTTGATTTTAAAAAACAGAATTCTTATGGCTGGCATATTTTTCTAAATAGCACATTTGTTGATTACTAGTTAGGGTAAAGAGTTTTTGTGGAACAGCGTGTAAATTTACACCAACTTCCCTACAGCAGCAGTTTTTCAAACAATATCTTCTGGAAAAAATTCTTATTATTCATAAAATGTATTGTTTTGTCAATCATTTTCCTGTAAAGCATTCAGCAGAACTGGAAGACCTGAGTTACAGTCCTTCATAAATTTACAAAGGGATGAAAGTATAGCAAAAATAATACTGAAGTTTGAAGAAAGCAGCTGCAGTCACCCAAAACAAAAATTTACTCACCATTCTTACACCATTCTGTGTCACATTTGACTTGCAAAAACTAGCCACCATGCTGATGATCTCACCATGGCATACAGAGGATTCCCTTGGCTTTGCTGCTTTATTAAGAGGACTACTTGACTCTCATTTCTTTCAAATTGCTTAAAAATCCAACTGCTCTGCTTTAAGATGCTAAAATCCCCCTGAAAGACCATTGTGGCCATGCACATTCCTGTAGCATCCTAAAGGCCCTTTAAACACTGGCAAACTCAAGTAACGCAGGACTGTTTGAACAGAACTTCGCCAACAAAGGCCTTTTCAGCCTCCACCTTGCCCTCACGTTGTTTTCTGATCAGTTACTATGTCTGAATCTATGCCGAACTCCACACCCTTAGCAAAGCATCTCTTAAAACTTCGGTCAGTAAATTAGTCCGGGTGTGCAATCCCTCATAGCTCTGTCAAGCCAAATAAATACTGCCTTGACATTATGAAGACACTTGGAGCAACCAAAGTAAAATGTGTTCATAGTATATGAACCTGAACTGTTTTCAATTAAAATAACAACAAACTTCTGGCAGAAGGGTAGTGTTCCAAAAGCACTTGATTTCAAGGGAAAATAATGAGGAGGAGTCAGTTCCAAAAATTCCATTAGGTATATATCCGAATATTCACTTACCAAAAATATAATTCCAGCCAGAATTCTCAATCAACTATAGTGGTCTGGATAAGTTCCTTATTTATGATTCACAGCAGAATGCTAGTGGCTTCTGGAGAACCAAACACAGAATTCCTTGAATAGCAAACATTAAGTATTTTATAAGATATTACTTAATTACAATTAACTACACATAATGAAGAAGCCAGAGCTAATAAGCAAGTCAGAAATTTGCTTAGTATTCAATAAGAATAACTAAGTCGTTGTATCAAGGTATCATTTTGCTGCAGGAGGTGTGTGGAATGGTACTACATGTTCACACGCACAACAGCGATACGTGCCCTACACAAACTTACAGCGTGTGGATGCAGCGAACATGGATGTCACATCCATTTCTTCCCCGTGTCTTCCCCGTGACTCTGCCAGGCAAATCTTTTGCACGTAGTGGTAAAGAATATGCGTATCGAATAATGCCTGGTAAATAGAACTGCAGCGTCTCCATTATCGTGTTCAAACAATTCACCAAGTTGTGAATTCAGTTATAAGCAGTTTTCTCTTTCCTTTGCAGTTTCAAAGCTGTAAAATTCAACTCCTTTCACGCTTTCTGTGTATTTTTTTTTACGTTTTGTAACAATCTACAGAACAAGGCAAGTGTGATTAAGATTATTCTGTTAAATTCATTATTTTACATAGTGAAATGCATGGCGTACCATTTCCTACAAACCTCAAATGTGGAGAACTATAATAGTTTAAGATCTAGTAGCATCATGAGCAAAATAAGGATAATTCCAAGATATATTTGCCTTCAGTTCTCTTTGTTACAACCAACAGTAGCACTTTCAGGCACAATTTTAATAAAACAACTTGTTATAGTATTTAACTGCCAGACAAGACTTTCAGCAGATGGAGTTAATTAACAAACGTATCACACCAGGCAGGCAAAACATGTCTCCGAAAGTCAGTTAAAAGCAAAATGGTAATACATGGAACTCCATCAATTCCACACCATTCGCTAATTGTGTTACCGTTGAGCAGATCTCGTCTTTCCCAGATTTACCTTGATGACTAAACAAGCATGAAATCTGTGAAATTTATACTCCCTGCGCTAACCCCCCAACGGCGTCCTGTTGGAAACTTTTCCGTGGGCTATTTCCTGTTGATTTGCTCTGCTTCGGTATCTAGCTAGTTTTCATTGGCAGGAATTTCTGTGGCCAAAGCACTGGAATGTCGAGGCTTTTACGCTGACAGGAGGGTGTTCTGGCCGTTCTGAAAATGACAAATCAAACTGAAAGGCTGCAGGTGAAGATTATTTCTTTTCCACAGAATATATGATAGATTTGTTGTATCTGTGACTGCTGACATACATACATAAAACCACCATGTAAAGACGAGTGTAACATTTTAACATGCGTGTTGCATGTTAAATTGTTTTGGGGTCTGAAACACAACTTGGAGCCTTATTTTTCGTTCAGTAACAGTAAGATTTTGCAGTTACTGTGTCTATGGGGAATCTCGAACGCTCATCTGCATATCAACACCTATAAAATCTACCAATACAGAAGGATGCCTAAAGCTACACTGTTTTGTTTACTTAGGTACATTAATATACAAGAACTTTACAGAAGTATTTGAAGTTAAGCAGAAATTACTGAAAAAAAAAAACAGGTTGCAGAAAAAGTATCTAAGAGTGTGGGGGTGTTTTTTTTAATGCTTAGAACTTCGTAAGCAGTGAACAACCATGGATCTTTAGATGGACGCCTTATAAATGAATGTCTATTTGTTATTTTCTTATTCAAGACCTTGTGTTTGCCATTCAGTAGACAAACACTGGGCCACACAGAACTAATGTACAGAATCATCATCAGCTTCTCCAATAATATATTTAATGGAAAAAGTTCAGTCTTTGAGACAATTTTTTCCTAACCTGTGGATTATTTACAAAGATTGCCTTTGTGGCCAAGGTTTTCCTGTAACTGCTGACCTTTTTCAGAGAGAACAGTTCCAGTAAATAGATGACAGTGGGAGCTGAGCATGCTGGCTCCAGTGACGAGATGTTAAACTGACTCCCCAGGTACACATTTCCACAGTGAACTCTAAGTTGGCCCCATAGATAAACCAGCTGTGAAGGTTCTGCAGCACTACACTGAACGTTCTCTTCCAGACCATATGGTCCTTCCAAGACCATATGCCCTTTGTGACAGTCCCAGATTAACCCAGTTTGAGTGAACTCAAAGCCCGCCCATGGCACCTTTGTACACCACGGGAATAACTCAGAGCCCCCTTCTCTCCCTCTCCAAAAGAAAAACCAAGCAAAACCCACACCCCCAAAACCCGAACCTACCCCCTCCAAAATGCACCCCCC
>NW_010419673.1:0-17143 GCF_000710305.1 Buceros rhinoceros silvestris | reverse complement strand
AACAAGACCCCCCCCCAAATAAAACCCACCGCACTACACAAAACATTGTTTTCTATTTTTGAAAGTGTTACAGACTTACATTACGTAGAGAAAGGAAGATTATTTTTATCTGGGTGAAGCAGATTCAAGGGTAGAAATACTAAAAGGATTTGCTTTATTAAACTAGTTAAAACATAAGAATTCAAATTAGGGCACTTCCAACTTAAAACCGAACTGCAGACCAGTTATGATGCCTCTGGAATTTAGAGGAGCATGCTTGTCTGCAAGTCTTTTCTTCTTTAAACCCACAAGCAATTTTGTTTCACAAATGAAACAAGTGAAATAAGTTCAATATTCCATTTGCAAGTGCAGTGGCTCTTGCAGCTTAATTAAATGCCTCACTAACCCCACACATCCCAGCATTTCTGCATGGTTGCCTCATATTAAACAATTCAGAAGAAACAGAGAATATCGCAAAACTCTTCTGTAATCTAACCTGCTATTGTACTAAAAATTATTTTTCTGTAATAGAAACTGTGCTAATAGAATACCGAGGCAGCTGGTAGAGAGGTGTTTATGGTTAACGGACCATCATCTCTTTATCACTGGTTAAGCAGAGTGGAATTCCTAAGGAGACAAACACTTGTAAGAAGATTACCGCCCAACTGCCAGGCTGGGCAGATTAACGGCGTTGTCAGTCACACCAGATCACCCTGACTGTTACCTCACTTTCATGCAAGCATTCTGTCGCTACCTCTTGTTGGATTTTGAAACCGCAACAGCTTATTTAAAAAATCAAAACAAACGTTTGTTTCCCAAAGTTGCAGGTAAACATTTATACTTCTGTACTGAGCTGCAGTTGTAAAAGACGTTATGGTAGAGAATGAACTAAGGGCCTGGAAACCACCAGCGAAACAGAAGCTTGTGAGGGAGATGGGGAGTTGGTCGGGCAGCTCTTTCAGGCCAAGAGGGCTCCGATTTCCTATTACCCTACGATCAAAGCATCAGTGCCTTTGAAGTGCCAAATACGTTCAGAATGGCTCTATGGCGTACTTCATACTGGAAATGCTCTTTCTGCTGTGGAAAAGCATCAACCTGCGCCAGGTTTAGACAAGAGCAGATGCTCTGAAGTACGCTGGAGCTGCTCTGAAAGCATTTCAATGTTGATCTCTGCAGCAAACTAAGTGCCTTTAGCGTCAGCAAATGACAACTACTAGTCCTAATGCTCAATATCTTAGGACTCACAACTTTCTTATGGGCTCATTTCTTTAAGCAAACACATGAACCCTCTAAAAACAATCTTGACCTGGGCCAACATTTGCAGTGAAAGCAGTGTAGCATTCCCCACATACTTCAAAACCCATACTGCTTTTTTCTGAGCACCTTCATGCCTCCAGCTCGGAGAGCTTAAGCTCAGATCCCTCCCATCCTCATGAAAGTGAGTTTAATAATGGTCAGAGCTGGAGCTACACCCAGTAAATCTAGCAAGGCCGTGTTTCGTTACTGTGAATTCAGTCCTATTTTCCCCCTCTCTCAGAGTACGGTGGATCTTGCAACAACCTGTTGCCACATTTGAGGCAGTTTACACAGAACTGCCGCACAGCTGCGTGGCTGCAGCTGTGCATTCCTGTGGCATGTGACATACTGCTCCAGATGGTGCCAAAGGCACAGGACCTGAAGTACATTTACCTCCCGCTGTAAATCCACATTGGATCTGCCTTTCCCGACGTGGTCACATTTTGGTGATATTATATGAATGCAAAAGACAGGCTTTTCAAAAACCTGAGTGCTTAGCTGCTAAAGCCACGCTTCCTAAAGTACCTGAAGCACCATGGTCTTTCAGAGATATTTATGTACCTATACACTTCAGAAAAGTCTGCAGAGTTCCTTTATCTTTAGATCTCTAGGTGCCCTGGTAAAGCTCCCGAGTACCTTCTGGACCAAAACCTGCCCCGTTCACTCAAAAAAAAAAAAAAAAAAAAAAAAAAAAAAAAAAAAAAAAAAAAAAAAAAAAAAAAAAGATAGGCTGAACCTCCGGGAGCACTAGCCATTACAATTGGATGAGATGGCAGTAAGGAAATGTGGTTTTATCTTCACATTGTCCACAAAATTATTCTAGGTTTAAAGAACAAACTGGGGAAAAAACCTCCCCAGACTCTGACTGAAGGTTAGATGAATACTATCCCTACTGAAAAGCAGAAAAGAGATTCTTTAAATGGATTTCTACTTACAAAGAGTTTTTGTCAACAGTTTAACACTAACTCAGCATTGCAGTTTGTGGGCTACATTATGATGAGGGAATAGTTTTAGGGCTCCCTAATGGCAGCCTACTTCAATTTTTGGCAAAAATGTACACTAATTTATATCGGAGCTGATAGGTTATGTCTAGCTTGAAGAAAAATACTCTATCTAACTAGCTCTAACGGTATTTAGGCACCTGAAGATACCAGTGAGAATTGTCCTAGTAATGAGAAGGTGTCACATACGTCTTAGATGGGGAAGAAAAGAACGGATGCTATTGCTGTTTCTACGACTGCGGTGCTGACTAACCGCTGGCAACTCTGCTAACTCTCCACTACCTCTCCCTCCTAAGGGCTTAAAAACAGACCCACCTGACCTACGGCAGACTCCCATGACACCGTTTTTACCAGGTATCACTCACCACTAGTGCATTATGATACAAACAAAAGGCAAACAAGAGCCTATCAGCGAGGAAAGAAATAAAGGGCCATAACATTTTTACAGGAACATTACAAACTTATTTAAGCTGTTTTATTATTTGTATATAATTAAATATCATATTAAAAGAAATCATAACCTCCCCTCCCAAACAACTCCTCAAGCAGCAATTACATTCACATCCCACCAGAAACATTGGAATAGTGCCCCTGAAAGGCCTCAAGACTAAACCTACCAGATGGGATGAATGAGATATCCTGGGCTTTTGCGTGAATTATTTCAATCCGTCATAATTTGGAAGACTCACAGCTGCTGTAATACTGGAAATCTTAATTTGATTTCCCTTTATAAAGGTAGGGCTTTGATGGATGCTATAAAACAAGGGGTAGCCAGCGAGCTACTCTATCTTCTCCACGTTTCTGCTGACAGCAGAGAGCTGAGGGCTGTGACTCCTGACCTACAGCAGTTTAAACCAACCTGCCAGCTGTGACAGCCAACACCCAGCACTCCTGCAGCAGCACGGGCAGCTGAAGCGAAGCTCCTTCGAATAACACTGGCAACATTTTAGGCCACTACAGCATCTACTGCTTATAAATCAGAGCCCTAAATAATTCTTATCAAAATTAATGTATCGAGTGATTTAAAACCAAAATAATTGTGTGCATGCAGTGGAATTAGTTGAGACTTTGCAAGTTAATTTCGCGATCACACTAGCGTTGTCTTAAACTATTTAACTTCTAGTTCTGTCTCTGTATTTACTCAAAAGGCAGTTTCTGGCTCAACTCTGAAAGGGAAACAAGTTTAAACACTGTGAAGCTAAGTGTTGATGTTACGTGTTTCACAGCAAGTTAGGTTCAGCCCTGGAACTTTTTCTTTAGATTAGGTGCTAGCAACTGACAGACACCCATGCCAAGAGAATAAAAATTGGGTTAAAAGTTAAAGTCTAGCAAATTATATTTCCCTAATGTAATGAATCCTTGGGCAGCTGCAAATGCAACAGAAAACATTGATTTGTTTCTAGTGAACGTTAAATATTACTATTTTAATGCCCCTTCACTTCAGAATGTCAAGAACGTCCTTATCCATATTCTTGGTGTTTTGCCAGTAGGAGATCTGGCAAAGCACTCTG
Source organism: Buceros rhinoceros silvestris (assembly GCF_000710305.1). Taxonomy (NCBI): domain Eukaryota; kingdom Metazoa; phylum Chordata; class Aves; order Bucerotiformes; family Bucerotidae; genus Buceros; species Buceros rhinoceros. Next base: position 13,356 of record NW_010419673.1, on the reverse strand, counting down.
ATCTCTCTCTTTAATTCAAGGCCCTCTGCTGCAAAGCTCTCCCACAGAAAAGTATTTATAAACTACAACATATCTTCTCCTCCTCCTCCCAGACCTTCATGCTCTGCCTTTTAGATATTCCCAGTTTTCTTCTGTCTTTGCAAAACACACATCTGACTTGGGGTCGTTTGGGTTCAAGGTGCAGTGAGCTCCGCACATGGAGTCAGACGGTATTGTTTAGTCCTGCGTGCTCCCCCGTCACTGTCCCAGCGAAAGGGCTGGCCCCTGCCTGCCTCTGCTTTTGGATGCTCCTTCAATGCTCACCAGGTTTTGGTGAAACTAGCACCCAGCTCTGCTCTCGTCCTGTTATGCGGGTCTCTGTGGTATCTTCTCTGATTTTTAATGTAATTCCTCTGATTTTTTAAAAATATAACTTCTCATGCACTGATATCTTAACTTCTGACAACCGGAATTGTCCAAACAGCAAATTTCTGGCTGCAGTTTTGAAAACAAACAACTCCTATCAAAGGTTAATGTATTACTACAACCTTGTTTGCATCTCAAACATAAACTGGTGCCAAACAGAAAACAAGTCCAGTCCCCGAGTCAAGAGGCAAATGAAACCTAACACACAGCAGCGAGGATACCAACCAAGGTCTGACAGGGTAAGACATAAACAGTAAGATACGGCAGTGAACTCCTGCTACGACAGGGTGACCACGCCAATAGCGACTGCCTTCGCGCATCGCCCCGCAACACCCCACACCCGCTGCAGGGCCAGGCTTGCCGCTGTCTGCCTCACGTGAAGCCTTAACAAGTGCCCCCCTCTGCTGTTAGAAGAATGTCAGCACTGGTTCTTTCTTTCCAGAAACTTTTCAACTGTTCGGTGACCATCAAAATCATATTACAAAATTTAAGAATGGAAACACACAGTTTGGATTCGTCTTTAACATTTGTTCTAAGAAGGGTGAGTGCATGTGGTTTTATGCCAGAATACATCCAAGCCAGCCTTTTATTTTTTGTTTTTAGTTTTTACTGCCTCTGAATAATATTTTGCTCAGTAAAGTTTTCTCTTAAGATTAATAATACTAAGACTAAATAATTCAAATATTGAATGCTCATTCAACAGCCCGGGAGAAAAATTATACATTACTGTGGATTTGAATCAGTATTTTCTATACTTAATGACAAATGATAAGAAAATGAAACATAATTGGTACATTTCAGCAGAACTCTGATGTCTTTGGACCATAGTTTCTATTTTTTAATTAAAAAATATGTAATATTTTAGTTTTGTACATTGAAAGTACAATGTAGTTTCTGCAATGATGCAGAAAGAGTTAAAAATGTACTCAAGACTGAAAAGGGGAACCAGTGTGTTCAAAATCAGTTTCCTCTTAAAAAATGCTTCCTTTGAATTAGCCATTTACAATGATATAATACAATCTTACAGAAATTAGCTAGCTGCAGAGTTTCAACAGCACGATGGAAGCACATTCTAAACATAAACGCACACAGGTGAACAACGTACCTCTCTCAAATCCATCTATTTTTTAAAATTCCTCAGTTGTCTTACTTGAGCATCACGTCCACTGCACGGATAGAATTATACACCAGCATAAAATTACAAAACGGAGCACACACAGTATCAGTCAGGGGCAATAAAACCACTTTGAACACAATTAGCTGCTCTGCTGTAAGGCTCTTGGGTTTACACTCGGTGATAAATCAAGAGACACACCAAGTTTTGTAACCAGATTCCTTCAAATGCTAGAATACCCGACCATAACATATACAACTTCACACAGCAACTTAGGAAGTCTTTGAACCTGCAAAATTCTTATTATTTTGAACTGTATTTGTGAAAACAACAGGTCCCATACATGAGGTGCAGCAGAGCTACAAGCTTCCCAATAAAACAGAGCCATCCAGAGCATAAATCGGGCCCAAATCTAAAAATAGCATTGGATGCAACTACAAAAAATTCCAGCAAGGAAGGCAGTCATATCAAACACAGCCGGCAAGCTTGCGGAACAGAACGGAACGCTGCCAGTGTTAGAAAGACACCGTATGATTCACTGTTTTTCAAGGAACTTTCTCAGCCGCTTTCTCTGCTGTTGCACAAGGCAGTTCAGAACTGCTCTTCCAAAACACCAACTACCCTAATACGGTTCTGCAAGAGAAAGAAAATACAGCAGCACTAGCAGCGAATACTAGGACTCATTGGTAGTTTTGCTTCTTTACAACCAAAATAAGATAATTTACATTACATAATGCCTATCTTAAAACTTAGAGAAAAAACTCCTCTCAACAGTTTACCACTTAACTTATCACAAAAATCTTGTATTCATCCTCGCACCAGGAATCAAATTCTCAGGACTCCACCCTGGAGACACATTCTGTACAACGTTAAAGGGAGGGAGAGGGGAACGCCGCGTCACTCACAAGGCGCGGTCCCTCTTATTTCCCACTCACAACACTACTTCTAGATGTGGTTTTTTCAGCAGCTAAAGATTGAATAGCCAAAGCTCACTTCAGGAACAGACTTAAAGATTACAACTGCTGTATATTCTCATACCAGCACCTAAAAAATGGACGTGTACGGAACCAGGACACACCTTAAGTGAAAGAAGGCAAGTTCTTGAAGAGGCACGTTCACCCACGCACGCAGGCTCACAGCAGTTTGGAGCCTATAGCTGATACCAGACCAAGTGCACAGAGAAAAGGCCATTTCCCTTTAAAACCAAGAACAAACAAACAAAGCCAAAAATTCTGTCTTCACTTGATTAAGTAATTGAGTGACTTTGAAGTGATTCATCTATTCCTGATTAAGTCCAAGCATGAATATTTATTTTGGCATAAGAACCTAATACTTAACATTTTCTGAGCATAGCTCAATCATTCAGGACAAGAAAAACAAACGCCCAAAATCTCTGCCATCGCTTGCAGCAAACTGATTCCGAGAACAGCAGCCTCGCCACAAACTGCGAGAAAAAGGCTGAACCCACCTCCTCTGCTCGTGTTTCCGCAGCATTTGTGCCATTAAATCATAGCCCTAACGTGAAACACATTTGATTGTATCTTTTATCAATTGTTTAAAAACAGTACAAGTTTTAAGTACAATTGTTTTAAAAAAATATCACCTTGACCTGTCTGATGCCCCTCACTTCGCCCAGGCAGTTCGGCTCAGGGGGCTACCTGCCGTTTGCTCTCTCGCTGTAACACAGGTATCGCTCTGTTTTGTCAGCTCTAGCAGGTGGGTAGCACAGCAGCGAGATCTAAGCTCACCAAAACCACGTACCTTCTGCGGCGCTGCCCGGTACCTAGCTGAGGCCTTTGCTGTTACCACATGGTCTGCCAGCGAGCAGGCGTCTGGCTTGGGCTTCCCCATCTTCTCACTTTCCCACCAGTCTCTCTCTCCTCAGTGTCTTGGATTTATTCGCTCTCAACCTGCCTGCTTCCACTGCAAAACCAGGCCAAGGCACAGAAAACCAGCCCAGCTGCTGCCCAGGCTGCCAGGCAAGCTTGGGAAGCCTTCCCTTAAGCACTGTGCCAGTCACCAGCCCCCCTCCCCGCCTTCCTGTTTCCTCACGCCCCTGCTCCCTCCCTCAGCTCACCTGAGGGGAAGCAGCAGGGACACCCTCAGAGGCCTCATTTTCCACTGCTGCTGATTGCAGGTGGGTGATGCTGGAGCCAGCTGAGAAAAATCTTCCCGTCAGCCCTGGACATCTGCGAAGGCAGGACAGGTGTTGTGCCGGGGTCAGGAGAGATGTACCAAGGAGCTTGTTGCTGCTTAGGATCTTGGTGACCGCTCCCATCCGCCACACCGAGCAGTTTTAGGCAAGTTGGTTCTTTCTTGTGCCTCGGTGTCTGTTTGAAAAACGGGACTGATTATGCTGGCCCTCTGTGTGGAACGTTGTGATTGGTAAGAACAGATACCAACAAACGCACCCTTTGGCAATTCTGTAGTTCCTCATGTTAAAGCCTCTTTCTTCCATGTTTCCCACCCATTAAAATCTAAGCGCTGTCTCAGCTCTATCTATAAAAAGAACAGGAATTATGCCGTAACACTCGCACTGCAAATGGATTCTCCGCATGCTAATTCTCTGCGTTAAACAAAAGGTGATTTACAGTTTTGTTGTTAGCTTATTAATCAATCAGCATTTTTTCACAGGCAGAAAGACCCCGTGGGCACTTGCCATACACCCAGTGAGTTACCTGCTGCCCACAGTCACTCTTCTGTCCTCAGCAAACTTGTGTAATGCTCCCATGGGACTGCGTGGAAAAAAACCTGTTCAGTTCTCCAACAGTCTCTTCCTGGAGATTTTTACCTCCTCATACTGGTGTCTTCATTTTAACTTTTTTCAGTCAAGAACAGCTTTCCTACGTATCACAGTATTTTGACAATTTTTCATATTTTTCTTTCTTCATACCAGTTAGCATTACGAAACAGTACTTTGTAATAAATGCAACGGTATCCTTTATACTTTCACACTGATTTTTTTCTCTTAGGTTCAGAGAACTCGGTCTTCCAAGAAGGTGTGAAAGGTGCCTGGATCACACAAGGCGTTAAAACTGGTAGGAAAAGAAAGCTCAAAAACCACACTATGGGCCACACTAGGAAATACAGTAGAAGACACCTCCTGGCACTAATGTCAGGTCCGGCAGGAGTGACAACTTCAGGCTCATCATCAGCGCAGGACTTGCTTGCCAAACCACGTCACTCCCTGTACATGTCTTTTGCCAGCGCAGAACTCAGTCATCGGTCTGAAGTGTGAGCTGTCTGGGATCGGGAACAATGCAGGAAGAGAGCGAAGAGCTCTAAGAACATCGCTTAGAGCTGGATCCTGCAGCCCCCAGCTGACAAATCCAGCGTGCCTTAGGTAGCTGCACTGCACTGTGTGCTGCACCAGCACCACAGCAGAACTACACCATAGCTACACACACCATCAGTGACCACACAACCAACCACTTGAATGAACTCGGGCGATGATGGTATTTTATTGTTTTAGTACAGAGCTAGGAGATGATACATACATCCAGGATTTAGGGGGGCGGGGTGGTTGTTGCTTATTGCTGTGTCTTGGCACTTTTTTTATTCTCACGGGTAAACTCAGGGCTATTCCGTTTGGATAAAAGTTGTTTCTACCTGGAGTTATGAGTATCTTATCCTAGACAACAGGGAAGTTCTGAGCAAGGTCAAAGAAATATTCCTTTATCTCTCCCTTTCAGTGGAAATAGCAAGAAATTGAAAGTGCTATGAGGAATATATACCATCTTACAGAAAACTGGTTTATTCTAAGGATCAGGAACATTCTGGCTACAAGCAGACTTAGACTTGACCTTTTCCTTTGCTCGTTCCACTCAGCACTTCACACAATTGATAAAGGAGAACCACAGACCAACTTTCTTGCATATAAAAAGCATGTTTTCTTTGCCATTAAAAAAAAATCCAAACAAAACCCTTGTTCTGCTGGTTGCAAGGAAGCTTCCTCGGTTGTGTCTCCCGCAGTGCTAGTGCTGTTGTGCACTGAACACGGCTGTTCACGGATTTTACGCACAGCCATACTGACAGTAAGTAGGCTAATAGGGAACTAAGAACAAGTGAAAACCAAACTCTAAGACACCGATAAACCAGAAAACGGTGTTTAAAACTCACAGCTGAAAGGACAGTAGAACCTAAAAAATGAAAAATAGAAAACAAAGAGCCTTTGGCCTCACTTGCACCATTTAACATGAACTTTAGCTGTGATAGTTTGCTGTAACATCCAGCAAGAAGCTTCTGCCACCAGAATCAGTTTGTCAGGTTTTCCCTCTATCTGGGAAAAAGCAGTAAGATTACAGGTTTTAGATAGCTACAGCTCCCTACCAGGCTGCTTGTGTCACATAAAAGTAATCAGCTACTACTCTGCTGAACACTTAACGCTCTTTAATTCCTTTTAAACTGGACAGTTAGCATAGAAGTGGACAGCACGGCAGTATTTACTAGCACTAATACAGTTCTCTAATACACTGCTAGCTAGTGAAGAGTTCACACACGTCACCATGTCTTCCCAGACCAGACATAATCAGCGCGGTGCTTCTGCTGCCCCTGCAGGGCCAGCCTCTGACTCTGAACTTCCTTCCTTGAGACAGGCAAATGAACGCAAACCTGTATTTCTTTATCGGCACTTCTGTACTGCCCCGGGGTTTTGCATTAAGTGTACTAAGATGCAAAGGAGACAGAATAGTTTGTTCTACTTGTGGCCCATTTCCTTGATTCTCCTGGTTGCCTCTAGAAGAGCATATTAGGAATTAAAAGCTGACCCAAAGTTCCTGTGTCTCACTACAGCTAAAACTAAACAGAATTATCCAGTTCACCACCACTGTCCTCCTTGCAACCCTGTCTGTTAAGGAAAAGCCTTTCACTGCTCATAACTTATTCTCTCACTACTTATTAAAATTATATTAACTCCCATCAGTGACAACAGGCTTTAGGAAGCTGCCTAAGTTTTTATGGGGACGAAAGCTGGTGATCGTACAGTAGTTAAGCGCAGCTTTTAGGCAAACATGCTGATCAGAATGATTCTGACCACCTGACTAATGAATTGCCCACTCGTTTATGCAGGAAAAAAACTAATAAAAATTTGTCTGTTTGGATGTAGAAACACATTCAAAGCCTTTCTTCATCCTCACTTGTATTTTTTAGATGCTGTAATAGCTGGTCCTAATAATTTTCTTTTGCTCTTGCTGCAATCGCTTTGCAGTATGTTCCTGTGGAGCGAAAAACAAGCCTTTGCCTTCTGTTTGACTTCACAATACACGTGAAAGAGCCATGCAGCAGACAGACTTTTAACACCCTCATTTCCCCAGTATATTCAAGTTCTTTCACATTTAAGCAAAGGGTGATTTCAGAACCCAGGGAACTGGAGAGAAAGCTACTACACTGATTCTTTAAGGTAAGGCTCAGTACTTCAGAAGTTTAACAAGGGCTTTAAGCCCACATTTTCCAAATCCAAATTAGACTGTAATGTGAACACTTAACACCAGAAACCAGTTAAAAGGGAGGTATAATGGACAGAAGCATATAGAGATACAGACACTCTGTAATCTTCACTTCGCTCCTGCTCTTGAAAGTGATCCTAATCCTACTGGTCAGCTTTCAAAAATTCTGGGTGTCCGCCCCCCCCCCCGCCTTTACTTTTGTAATAGATCCCAGAACATACTTAAAGGGATGGAGCTGACTTAACTGCAGCACATTAGTCTGCAGCAGACAGCATGCCATTTGTCTAGAAACAGCATCGCATCCTGGTCATAGCTTACCACAGCATTCACATTTAGAACAGGCAAAGCAAAGACAAACAGGTAACAGCACTGGCTGTTAAAGATGCTAAAATTATTCTGAAAGAGTACTGATGGTTAAAATAATTTCCAACTTAAAAACCAATGTAGGTATCACAGATCTTTTAAAGCATTACAAATACCTTGTACTGATGAGAGTTGTGAATTTAAGTACTGATGAGAGTTGTGAATTTCCACTTTCTAGTTGAAATCTTCCCTCTAACTACTCTAGCAGTATCTCTCAACCTGGATGAACAGATGAATGAATTTTCTTGGTTTTCATTCCATAGGCACTAAGATTTTGTGCAAATATACAGAGCTGCTTAGTTGGCTGTAATACCAGAAGGCTGCTAGGTATCCATAAGTTACTACTATAATATACAGTTTTATCCATAACACTCTTACTGTCATCTGTCTTGCATTTCATCTTTCTTTACATATGAAAGGTTATTTCTTTATGTAAGAATGAGCCCTTCAGAGTATGCCAGATGCCTTCCTGTTCATAATTACAAACCCACAGATGCGTAACGCCACCTCGTGACGGGACCCGAGCAATACACCAGACATCCACCGCTCCCACGCAGCGGCCTTCAAACGGCTGTCCGCAAGACCCCTAGGAGCGGAGCCTGCTCCCCAAATCCACGGTGCAGCCTTCAGGAAAGCAAGCTCATACATACCATACGTAGAATTCTTTGTATCTCAAATATGAAAAGGGTCCGTTTTATTTCCATGGAGAAATATTTCAAAGTTTCATAAGTGAAGAAGGTACTAGCAGAGCACAGGTTTTTGTAAGAATATGTATATTCTGGATACAAACACCAACAATGATACCTAACAGGTTCATGGCTTATGTTACACTATGTTATGCATGCATCTGAAAAATACATCTACAGCCACAAGAGTCACTTTTAAGCCTCTGACATGATTTTTCCCTTTTGAGGAAAGGGTTTTTTAAAAAGTGCTAACATTAAAGTGATAACAGTTCTTCAGAACTGCTATTGCTTTAATAAGCAATTCAAGTGAAGCAGAAGAGTTGGTTTTTTCATAGAAAAAGATTACTACAAATCTGTAGTAGCAGCAGTTTTTAATTTACCAAAAACTGGCATCTATTAGCAACAGAACACACACAAAAAAATACCTGTTTATACAAATAAAATTAGATTCTGAATATTCACAAAGTAACATAACAGAGCAATATTTTTCTTCACATTGATATACAAAGTTAGTCAGATCAATTGTGATATAAAACCCTGTATAATATTCAGTCAAGCACCATGGCAGACAGTGCATTAAGATCTCTCATGAATGGATGATCAGCTAGTATTTGATCAATCTTCTGTCTCTGTTCATAATCAGGAAAAATTTTTATCAGGGCTTCTCTTAGCTGTACTGTTTCTGAGGCAGACCTCTGTGGTGGAATTGCTAGACAAGTCTGCACGTTTGTTTCCAGTGGAAGCCACGCTGATGCGCCATCATCATGTACTCTGTTTTTAGGCTGTCGACTGCTACTGGTTGGTTTGGGAACTGGTACGAAGAAAGGTGTCTCCGAAGAGTATTGTCCACTGCTCTGTGAAGTCTTTTGAGCTGACTGAAAATTTCTATGGAACAAAATGAGAATTTTGGTTAAAGGAGATGCTAGCTGTCTCTGTACAAACACAGAAAAGAAAGATGCACGTACCTTCTACATGTCACTGCTAGTTACTGACTGGAATCAAATGATAAGCATTTTTTAAGTGAAACAACACAGTAGGTGTAAGTTTTCAGTTTGAACCTGGCACAACTTACATACTAGTTCCAATACACTATGAGTATTTTACTTGCCAGAATACAGCAAGTCAAAGCTTATTTTATGGAAGCACTGATATCAGTATTATTGAGCTAAACGGATACAAACCCCCATGTACGCTGACTTGGAACACGTGAGAGCACTGACAGATTGGAGGGGCTTCCAGATGCTCCAAAGACTACTCCTTACCTACTTTTGCTCACAACTGTGAGCTGGGCTCATGTTTAGATCAAGGCCTTGTTTCCCTTGTATGATATCCTTAATGGCGTAATGAAGTTTTTCTGCAATTTCAAGATGTGAATATTCTTCCTTAATTGTTGAGATTTAATTTCAGATTTTGAAAAGTTGTTGCTACTCTAAACTGCTAACACTACAACATTTAGGGGTAAGTCTACTTCAGATGCCACCAGGTAACACAGAAACATGAACTGCAACTCATGTTACAGTCTAGTTTCCTACCACCCAGGGAAATGTATCTAAATTACAGAGCTCTACTTTAAAAAGCATTTCAGTTAGGACACCTCCCATTACTCAACATGGGAAGTCTCTACTCGTTCAAGATACTTCTAGTTTCTGATCTTATCCTGGTGCCATTTATTCTTTCTGCATCATTTAACTCAAGTAGAAAAGTCTCAGGGAAGAAAAAAAAAATTAACCCTTTACACTGGCACCTTTTCTCCTTCTTAAAACCCCCCACCACACATCCCCCAAAACCAAAGCCTAGTTCCAGCTCCAAGTTTACAGGCAGGAAGTCGAGCTCTTCCAAAGTCTCTCAAGAGTCTCTTTCCATTTCTACAATCATCGCTGTCATCTCTCAGAACACACTCTGTTTTCCCTTTAGCTTTCTCAGAAACAGGCTGCTAAAACAGTGTTCAAAATGACATTTCGTTATCAGAACTTGAATATTTTCTTTGTGTTTCCTACTGGAGTTCAATATAAAAAAAGTGCACTTTAATATTAACATTACATGCTTATTTTCAAATCATGCTGTGACCTACTGGTATATGCTTGTCTCACATTCCTCGGTTGTTTCCAATGGTTGAGTTTCTTCCTTATTCTTGCCATTAATCCTTAAATCTAGCTCGCCTTTTGTAAAATTGTGAAATTTTGTGAAATTGTTACCGTCTCAAACAAAAAAGTGGAAATAGTGCTTATACCTAGAAGAGCCTTCACTTCGAAGGAAGTCATCTAATCTAGGCCCATTTCTTCCCAAAGGATCGTCAGGAACCATAAATATGTCACCAGCAAAAGTGTACTGGAGCAACCTGCAAGAGAGTTATTTCACGATTTACTAACAGTGTATTACACCATCGCTGCCTTCCACCTCTGTAGTACAGGACAAGTTGCCTTAGAGCAGACACTTCACATCAGCAGTCACTGAAGCTTAACTAGTAATCTATTTTAGATCTAACCAGCTTTTGCTGCCAAAATAATTTAATAGAAGCTTACATGGACTGTTGCCATTACACTGCAGAGCTCTGAGCTGGGGTTTTTTTGGTAAGCTGTTTGGTTTTGGTTTGTTTGTTTGGTTTTTTTTTTTTGTTTTTTTTTTTTTTTTTTTTGTGACAGCACGTACTAGATGACTGCAAATTTCTGTGAAGAGACCAGAGTAGAATTTTCTAGGCAATTAGAGAAAATTTTCTGGTTGTTCAAACTCCCCTTCCTTGTATGGATCTTCAAGCATGTAGCTAAAATGCATGTTATCAGAAGGCCACAAAACCGGCAAACATAGCATTAGCTGTTTACAGTTCAGACACAAAGAAGCTTTTTTTCTGGAATAATTTTGGGACCAGGAAATCTACATTGAATGAAACCAGTTCAATTAAAATCTGTCTGTGAGGAGAGATTTTGGTATTGTGGAATTTCCTCAGAAATAAAAGTGGTAGCAGGTGTTAACACAAGCTCTTAAAAACACCACACTTGGAATGATGTGCTAAGTATTCTTGCTGAAGTTCTGTAGGAGAACAGAACCTGACTTGAGTAGAATTCACACAAGAAATACTGTAAATACCTACATGACTAGCCAACATCAATTCCATGTTCTCACAGCTATACTGTGAGAACCCAGGACAGTTTTCAATTATTTCGTCAGACCTATACAGACCCCAGTCACTGCTGATATACTCCCACAAGATGTCTGGGAGTCTGAGGGATAAGTGGGAAAGCTGGGCAACAGCAGATCATACCTTAATAGTAAAGTGACCTGATTTAACTGGAGGAGGAAAAACCAAAACAATAAACAACCAGCAAACAAACAACAACAAAACTCCAACAGGATCTAACACCAAGCATCAGAAATGACATTGCTTGGCTGCTAAACCAAGCTCCTATTTACATGAGCAATTATCAGAGGGGCATTGGAGAATACAAATAATAGGGATATTAGGCTACTCAACAACACATGGTAAGGCCATGAATCAAAGTGGTGAAACACAGACAGTACTTTGATGGGCTCTACCAGAATTGCATGACAGATCAATTAAAAATAAAAATTCCCACATGAAGGTAGTGCACCTAAAACTCAGGACAGACATCCTTTTAAGCTTTAATAGAAATTGAGTAATTACCTTTTTTGAATAATTTCTCTCCAGGCAAGTGATTCTGTCACAAATTCTCTGAAGTTATCATTAGTCACAATAACACCTCCAGTTTTATCAGCAAGGTGTAATAAAAACCTGTAAAATCCATTTCAAAGACAATTCAGACAGTCTGCTTTGATGAAAATTGTCCAAAGATCTAGAAAACTAAACATTTCACCATCCAAGAATAATCTATTTGCATGCAAACTAGCACTTTGATTACTGGGAAATTACCCTGTTTTGACCCACCACGTAACTTTAAACAACACCGCAGACAGCAGGCACTTATGTAGTGCAGCAGCCTGGTGGGAGGCCTTTTTCCCCTACCTCCCTTCCTGCTCCCCCGGCAACCCCCACCCCCCCAAACCATGGAATTATCAGAATCTAAATATTTGTAGAGGTAATGGTTTGCTTTACAAAAGAGTACAGTATTTACTACACATTCCAGCACAAATCTATTTTCATATACTTTTTATTGCTTAGCATTAATGACCGTGTTCTACAAGATAGTATCGTGCATATTAGTTGTTCTGTCAGCACTTGTTAACAAAGAGTTCTACTATCTGCTGCCACTGATAAATAAATTATGACAAAAGGTAACTACCAATTTATTAAGAAAATTCCATGGTTTTCTTTTAACCCATCTGAAAACGAGCTTTTTGCCATTTGGAACTACTTTAGCAAAGAGGTAATGTGTGATGTCCTTTTAAAGAAAAGCGTACACTTTTGAGGAAAGCCTAACACTCACTTCCACAGTAATCTCAACTGTAAGTATTGCACCTAAGCTGGTTGTGGGGAAAAAAAAAAAAACAACTTAAGGAGATTGCACTTTTAACTATCTCTCAAGACTGGGGAAATCTTGCAATAACAATGAAAGCACTAGGAAATCCCTCAACAAAAAACCCCTAAAGCTTAATGGTTTTTTGTTCACTGAAAGATATTCCCCACATTTTGAAATTGAATTTTCATGCTCAAATTAACTTGGAAATTTGCTAGCTTAGTTACAAATACACTGCTCCAAATAATCACCTATGTCGGTATGCCACAATGGCATCAAGAAAAACAAAACAACAAAAACCACCCACGGAACCACACCAGATCAGTAGCTGATTTAATCTAGTGCTCCCCAAACAAAAAGATTCAGAGACAGACTGATGAGCAGGAAAGCATAAAAACATTACTAGAAGACTAACTTTTTCTTCAATGCAAGTGATGACATTTGAAATGAAATAACTTTTTTTTTGTTAAAATTGCCATGAAAATTTGCCATTTTCAATGGATTTCTGAAGACAGTACAACATTATTGGAGAATTATAGTGCTCCCCAAACAAAAAGATTCAGAGACAGACTGATGAGCAGGAAAGCATAAAAACATTACTAGAAGACTAACTTTTTCTTCAATGCAAGTGATGACATTTGAAATGAAATAACTTTTTTTTTGTTAAAATTGCCATGAAAATTTGCCATTTTCAATGGATTTCTGAAGACACTACAACATTATTGGAGAATTACATATAGAAATGTTTCTTCATGCAGTAAAATAACAGCTGCAGAGATCAGTCTTAAGTTGGATACATAGTGCTCTGTCCAGACAGGTTGAAGAACTAACTAACATAACCACTCACGAAGTATAAAGCTTTTACAACCATTAGTCAAATCTTTAAAAAGACTTTAAATATATATATATATATA
>NW_010419672.1:1880-2112 GCF_000710305.1 Buceros rhinoceros silvestris | reverse complement strand
GCCCCCAGCGTGGGGATGTTGTCGAGGCCGGTCCCCGGGCAGGCTCCCCGGGAAGGTCCGTGGGTGGCCCTGGCACCCTCCAGCCCCACACCTCCTGCCCGGGGCACGCAGCACCCTGGCAGCCGCTGGGCTGTGGGACCCTGCCAAGGCGCAGGTAATGAGCTAATCAGCTAATTGTCCTGCTGGAGGGCTGCCCGCCCCGCCAGGGCTGGTGCTGCCACTGGCACTGCCA
>NW_010419672.1:1182-1506 GCF_000710305.1 Buceros rhinoceros silvestris | reverse complement strand
CCGTGAGCCCGGGGTTCTTTGGTGGCCCCTGGCCCCCCCCGGCCGTGGGGCGGGAGGGCTGCAGCAGCCAGCTGAGCGCAGGGGCCGGGGAATTCGGGCAATGCCGGCACGCGGACCCCCACAGAGCAGGCAGGGCAGGCAGCTAATCTGGAGATTAGCGAGGGGAGGCCACCCGGGAGGAGAGCGGGGCAGGGGCAGAGCGCAGAGGGGTGGCCAGCGAGCGTGCACCGCAGCGGGCACCACTAGCGTTGGGCAGCACCGCAGCCGGCTGGTCTCATCCTGTGGATGGGGGGGGCCCTGGTCCGGGCCAGGGGAGGGGGGGCA
>NW_010419672.1:573-962 GCF_000710305.1 Buceros rhinoceros silvestris | reverse complement strand
GCTCCGTGCCACCGCCGCGTCTGCCTGCCTGCACAGCGGGGATGCTGTGCAGGGGATGTGACCTGTGCTCTCATACCCCTCTGCCCACGACCACTGGGGTGTGGTTTTGCCCACAACTCCCTCTTCTTCTGGGCTCTCTCTCATGCAAGCAGGACAAACCCCCAGTTTAGGAGAAAATTGCCCCAATTAAGTGCCCGCAAACAGCCTGGAGTCCAGCTCTGTGTTCTCATGGGCACTGTGTGTGTTTTAGGTGCTGCACCATGCCCTCTGCACCCTTCTTGGCTGAACTGCCATGGAGACCAACCCCGGCATCTTCCTTGGGGACCTTTGATGAAGGACGGGATGAGATCCCACACACACAGCAGCCCCACGGCAGCAAAGGCTGGAAG
>NW_010419672.1:0-358 GCF_000710305.1 Buceros rhinoceros silvestris | reverse complement strand
ACGGTGAGCTCTTCACCACCTGTTCTGGGAGAGGGGACGTGCTCCAGTGGGGTGAAAGCACGGTGGCTCCTGACTGGGGATGCTCCTGTGTTTGTCTGGTGAGGCTGGGAGAGGATTCACTGGCCATATCAGGACATACTCTCGCTGGCAGCAAGAACCCCAGAGGAGACCCCAAGCAGGGGTGGGTGTGGGGTTGGCCTGCAGGGGCCAGGGTGGCACGCTAGGGCTTTGCCCCACTCTGCCGTGGAGGTGGCTGGCCTGGGGGGAAGAGGTGTACACCTCCTTTCTCCTGGGATCGTTCTCATGACCCCACTGTGCTGCGTGTGCGGGGTGTGCAGGGTGTGCGGGGTGTGCGGGG
>NW_010419671.1:0-4832 GCF_000710305.1 Buceros rhinoceros silvestris | reverse complement strand
GGCAGCACCCACGGCGCCGCACGGCTGCCGGTCGCGCTCCGGGTGTGCTCTGAAGGGCCGGACCGAACTTCCTGATCTAATGGCAGAGGCACCTGAATGCTTTCTGTGCTGCTGGGAAGGAGAGCGGGAAATGCTGTGAGTCCCCAGCTGTCTGCTTGGCCCTGGCTCTGCCAGGACGCCTGTGACCAGCCTGGGTAACCTCAGCAGGGCTACGGAAGGGCGCGAGTTAAGCATCTGCTTAACAGCAGGATCAGAGCCCTGGCACCTGAACAAATGTTCAAAGCACTTTTGTGTAACCTGTTTCATCTTCTCTAGGAGATTGCATCTCAGGAGTGTCTTCCCTCTCCTGTTCTGCTTCCTCTTCCTGTGCATCCCTCCTCAACCTTTGTTTATGGCGGGTCAGCCACTTTTGTGTAACCTGTTTCATCTTCTCTAGGAGATTGCATCTCAGGAGTGTCTTCCCTCTCCTGTTCTGCTTCCTCTTCCTGTGCATCCCTCCTCAACCACCTTTGTTTATGGCGGCTCAGCCAGGTCTCATTCTTCCCGGGTGCTCAGAGCCAAGGAGCTGTTTGGTTTGGTGTTTCGGGTTTTTTTCATATGAGGATGTCAATTGTTTTATTGAAAATTCATCTCTAGCTTCTCTACTTTTGTAATTCTGTCAAATGTGATCAGACTTGTCTGTCAGGGCTTTATCAATCCCTGGTGCTTCCTACACAAGATTTCACAACCTTCTGTTGTGTTTAATGACCCTACTTTTAATGTGGTGCTTCTCTGCAGAAAGCTGAAATGACAGGGCAGTGAAATGGAAGACTTCTCCCCACCCCTCTTGACTGCTTCTCTAAAGTTTGGTGCCCTTTTATCTCTCCAGTTTTCTTTTCAGTTTCTCTCCGGTTTATCTCTCCAGTTCAACTTCACTGTTGTACAGACATAACCCCTTCTTAAGTCCGATATGTGCTCTGAACTGTGGTGTGCTCTCGCTCCAAGGTCTATGGCTTACATGGGTGTTTGGAAATGGTCACGAGCCTTTCCATTTCCTGCATCTAGAGGTTATAAATAATGTTCTTAAGTGCTTCCACACTGCAGACCTGAGACTGCTCACAAGGAACACAGCCTCACATCAGCTGCTTCTGTCTTGCAACCATGTTGAAAGCATGTGGGAAGGACCATCCAGAAGAACTTGCTGTTGCAGAGCACTGTGGCATCACAAACCATCTCCATCCCTTCCAGAAGACAACCAGGAAGCCTGTGGCTTTCGAGTGGTGGGATTCTCTCTTGTCACCTAGACGGATATAATGTATGATGAGGGGGCAGGTGGAGAAGCAAATGGGTGATGTCGATTCCCCAGCTCAAGTTCTTGAAGATGTGTGTAGTTTCAAATGCCTTGACCAGCTGAGTTACAGATCTTTATTTCTTTTCTCAGTTGTTATGGGCCAGTATTTTCTTTTGTACCATGGCTCCCTTGCTGTGACCTCTGGACTGCCAACCTCATGCTGGCCCACAGATTCCCACCTTGCCTGCGGAGCTTCCTCCATAAAACTCGTATTAGCCAGGAAAGCTTTGGCCCAAGGTCCCAAAAGTTTGGAACTGATTGGAGACTACATCCATCTTTGTCCAGAATGGAAGAGGATGAGCAGAGCACTTCTGATGCTGTTGTGCGGAAGCAATAGCACTGAGTATGCTGCAAAGTACGAGTTATTCCAGTCTTTTGGGGATCTGGGCTGTCTTCATTCTCTGTTTCTAGGAAGATGTCAAAAGAAAAATTCTAGAAAGGTGCACTGTTTTGAGCAGACCATCTGTGCACTGTTCACCCTGTGTGTGAACAGTATTTTCTGTAGGCTGCCCGGGGAGGCTTATATTTGAAGGGGAGTTTTTTTCCTTGCTCATTGTTTTCTCTACCAAAATACTAACCCTAGCATTAGTTTACCAGAATACTAATATTAGTGTTTTAGTGTTACTTATCCAGGTGACTCTGGTGAAGCAGGAGAACTGTGATAATCCAAAACCTGAGCACAGAGGTACACCAAGCACTGCGCTGGATGTGATCGATGGTTATCCCTCCCTGCTTCAACGTGTGCTTTATTAAGTTTCTTACAGCATTGTGTCTTCTAGGTGCTTACTCAAGGTTCCCCTGGGCAGCTTCTGCTTGTAGTGCAACATCTTCCTGCAGTGGCAGAATTGCTCTCAGAGCTGCATACCTGCTGGCTTGCATGGAGTTTGGGCTTCCGTGAATTAGCCACAACCGGGTTGGCTGACATCAGCTCGATGGTAGCAGATGGTCATACCCAACAGATGAGGGAAACTTTTTGGCTTCTTATTCTGAGTGTCCAAGTGAAGATGCCTTTTCCTCTTGGCTTCAAATGAATTGTACTGCTTTGTTAACTCTTGAGAAGTTTACATTGAAAACATTTCTTCCTACTGTGGATAAGAGCTGGAGAGAGACTAGGATTCAAAAGGGGAAATAATTCAGCCCCATGGAGGTGGGCTTCCAAGTCCTAGGTGGTTGCTAGTTCCTATAAAATACTGGAGGAGAGGGGGAGATGTAAGCAGGAGGATCCTTGCACTGGAATCACTTCACTGCCCTTTCTTTGGGCTTCTCTGCCAAGACTGCTTGTGGTCAGAGGGTTTAGTACTTCGACCTGATGAAAGACACCTGAATTAAAGAAATGTCTATCTTTAGAGCTGTAGCTGTTCAGTTTCTTAAGTTAGATTGATGCAATTTTCCATCGATATCAAATATCAATCATAACATATTAAATAGGGCAAAATCGAGGGGCAAATTTCAGCCCACCAAGAGGTTTCTTGGGGCATTTCAAAGGACTGTTTTCTCTCTGCTCCCTTTCTGCTGCCTCCCATTGCAGTTTCCACGTGTTGCTGTGGCTTTGAAAGCAACCTCCCAGCAGCCGAGAGTGGCCAGGCATGCAGGGCACAGTGGTAGTCACTCAAGGGCTTCCCCTGCCCACCCCTCCTGCAGCAGGCTCTGGTCCTGGCTCTTACCGAGGGGCCTGCCCCACCCCGCGGGCTGCAGCAGTGACACTTAAAGCCTCTGTGGCACGAGGTTTTTAATAGTTTTCTTGAACGCTGACTTCTGGTTGTTAGTGTTAATTGTGGTGTCAGGGATTGCTCTGGGTAAATCAGCCGGTCGGCACGGCTTTACCGAACATTTGTCACGGGAACAGGGAAGGGTCTGTTCTCTCTTTACAAGCCTTCTCCAGCAGTGTTATTTACTGCAATATTTATCTGATTTAACCCCTAGCCCAGGACTTCCAGAGCACCAACAAGAGGTTGGTTCTGTCTGCTCTGCTCTTGGATCTAGTGTGGGATCTGTCATTTACTTGGATTTCACACCTCTGCTGAGGCACGTGCTGTGAATCCACCTCCCTGTGGAATTGCATTCCCTTGCCCGGCAGTTTGGAGGTTTCTGCTGAAGACCACCTGCCTGCAGCCTGACCATGGGCATGGGCAGCTGAGCTCCCCGAGCTGCTGCACTGGCCACAGCACCTGCCCTTGCTGGAGAATCCTGCTGCAGAGCTCACGGGTAGCTTTGCTGTTCAGTGTTAGTAAGAGGCAGGTTAAGTAAGGTTAAGTAAGTAAGCAGGGAGGTGAGCAGGTGGACTTGAGCCTTCCCTCATCTAGGCCATTTAGCCCCTATGTGCATGAGGTCAGGTCATCTTTCCCCTTTGCTGTCACCCTGAGATCCTAACAGTGACTAGTTGTTGAACAAGGGATGGAGAGCAGAATACTGCTCTCTGAGCTGGCAGTTATGCCTTCATTATATCCCAGGAGCACTAAAAAGCAGGGATGTGCACAGTTAGAACCCTGCCTGATGTATCCAGTACAGATGTAGGGCTGGAGCTTCTCTGAGCATGGATAGAGCAGGGATTAGCTCTGATGGTGTTGAGCTGGGCTAGGAAAAAAGGTCCCTTCCTGCAGTGTGGCATCCTCTCATGACTTAAAGATTTACAGCCTCCCTTGTTGGCTGGGCAGGGAGAAGGTGTTTCTGAGCCAGCACCTTCAGAGATTGCTCCTGATGTTGGAAGGGATGAAGCAGCCAAGAGCAGTTGGCAAGTCTGCGTCTGCATCTGCCCCTGACCTGAGGGCTGAGGTTGACAGCTTGCTTGTCATTTGGATTTTGATAGCCCTCAGAGGGTCCCAGCAGAGCTGAGGGTCTCAGCAATACTTGGCACATAGGTCCATGGCAGGAGATGGTCCTTGCTGAAGATAGACTTTTATCTTTAAATAACTATTCCTTTCACCTGCACAGTTTCTTCACCTTTTACTTGTTGCCCAATGAGAAAACACCCCACCCCCCACACAAAACCACTTATTCTGCTCTTCTCAGCTTACTTATGCATGTGTATGACCCAGGAGGTGCCCTAGGACAAGCCTATACCTGTTCCTGTCATGGAGCCCGTCCTGGAGGAGGTTTCCCTCTCTCCCTTGGGATCTGCTGCACAATGTCATAGCCAAATGCATTAACCTTCCCTGCTGTTGTGTAGGATAAATCCCTTTGGGCCTCTCAAGTAAGCTAAGAACTAGACCAGCATCGTGGGCTACAGCTCCATGGTGGTCAGTGCTGCCAGCATGAGCCAGCCTGTTCCCACTGGCAGGGAGACAGGATGCTGGGCAGATCCTAAATTTCCTCACAGGGCTTCTGCTCTCTTCTCTCCAGTTCATCACCTTTTGTCTCCATCTTCCTGGAGCTCTTGCTCTGTGGGTCCAACCACCCTCTGGGTATCTGCTAGCATTTCTCATGTTTCTCATCACTCTTGCAGGCACAGCCACCCAGTTGGCTCTGGGTGGGAGTTGTCCTGGTTTGAGCTGAAGCTTCCTTG
>NW_010419670.1:7928-12819 GCF_000710305.1 Buceros rhinoceros silvestris | reverse complement strand
CTGGGCTCGTCGCGGGTGGCACACGAACCCGAGGTGCTGGGGCCGTGAAGTGTTGCCAGCCCTCGCTTCGCAGAGGTGGGAGTGAACACAAGGAGGCCCCGGACCGCCATGGAAAGTGAACTGCTCTTTAGGCTTCTGTCCGTTAGTCGTCGCTCCCTGGCCCTGGGACAAGCGTGTCCGTCGTGGCCGTGTTAGAGCTGCTCCGCGTTGCTGGGCGCGGTGAGGAAGGGCTGCCTGCACAGGAGCGGCGAGCGGGGCTGCCTCACCTGCCGGGCCGCGCGGGCCCCTTGGCCAAGCCCAAGCCCGTGTCACCTGGCGACATAAATGCAGCCAGCTGCAAAGAGTGAAGCACCACAGCTCAGTGAACTGACGGTAACTACAGGAACCGGTCCTGGCAGCTGAGCCCCGGCAGCCGCTTCGCAGCGGTGACGGACGAGGCCGTGCTTTGTCTGTTAGCATTACTGACGGGGCACACGCCCCTGACCTGCCTCGGTGCTTTTGATCTCCTACCCATATGCTGAGATACTCGTATCTGTTACCGTAACCGAACCGACTGCCAGCGTTTGCAACAGCACCTTCCCGTTGCGGCCCTTTGGCAGGAGTTTCAAGGGGGGAAAAGCCAGCCCTGGTGTTGGGCAGCGCTGTAGGCCCTGAGGACGGCACCAGGGGGCAGTGCAAGACCGCAAATGCGGGAGCGCGCCCGGACTCCTCCGCGCACCGGCTTTACGCGCTGTGTGAGAGCCCGACCTGCGTGGACCTCTTACTCCCACTAAAGGCGCGCGTATCTGCCTAGGAAAAGCAGCCGGGATTGTTTCCTGCCCTGCTGCTCCCATGCCTTTCCAGGATCTGCTGAGGAATTACACCTACTAAATTATCTTCTCCTGCTAGAAATAAAACCTCGTGCATCATCAAAAGCCAGTTTTTATGTGAGTAGTGCTGGGAGTTTTAACAAAATGCTGTGACCATAATCTCTTGGGTAAACTTAAGGGAAGGAAAACTTCAGTGACATGCTCACTTCTGGTCTAGGAAGCTGCTGAAATCCTCCTTAGGTGACCAAGTGGAGAGATGAACCAGGTCTCAAGAAAAGAGATTATTTAAGTCAGCATTTGAAGTACAGAAAAAAAGAATTAATCTAGCAGTAGTACTGTACGAGAAGGTAGTTGTTTTTCTTCAGACTGTTACAGTCTGTTAGTATTCAGCCTCCAGCATTCCATGAACTGCATTCAGTGGGAGTGTGGAAATCATTGGCCTGACAGTTATCCTATCCCAACCGTCTGTACTGCATAAAGTATGCATTATGTCCGAAATGTAAACTGCAGCATTACAGTATTTCAGTGCTAAGGCTGTACTTTAGATTAGAAAGAAAAAAAGAATCTTAAAATCAGGCGTATAAATATGTGTATGTGTATATACCCGTTAAATAGAACCACTGCTTTTCATGTCAAAATACTTACTGAATGAAAAAGGCCTTGTTTGACAGAGCAGCGTGGATATTAACAAATTGTCTTGAAGTCCTTGGTACACAAGTAATCGATACCACAGAAGTCCTATGGGTTTATACTGTTTTTAGCGCCATTTCAGTTTCTACAAAAATATTTAAGAAACCCCACACTTTCCTCTTTGAAAATTCAGATTCAACAGAGACTCCAATAGTTATGATACTTTTCAGAAATATTTCTTCTGCTCTACTTCTGACTTTTCAGGAAGCCACAAGTTTTGATAGTTTGGTAGCTTGTGTTATTTACTTAATTATTTCAAAGAATCCTGGGATTCAACCATGTGTTTCAATTTCAAATTCTGGCAAATGGAGCATTCATTCTCTCAGAGGATCAGATAAGTCCTTTGCCATCTTTTCCAGCTTTTTCTTTTCACATCAATTACCTACATATCTTACCTACATAATCCAAATTACATCGAGAAACTTCATGCGGACGTATGAGACTGAGGGGTGATTCCAGTGGGGGTCAATGCAAGTTCAGGTTTCTGTCCATTTGTACTAAATCACAGAACTAGTTCTGTTAGGTTTTTCAACTGGCAGAAAGCAATGGCCACGGTTTCCATCAGGGCAGGACTGTAACATCAGGGCACAGATTGAGGCCTCTAACAGTATAACCACAAATCAATACACTTTTTCAGATCCAAAAATTACAGGAGTAAGGCCGCCTTTCTCCTTGTAACTTCTTCAGCTCTGTGTTAGGAAAGCAAGAAATTGTATATATATAAAATGACTGAGTGTACGTAGGTGTCTTAGAGGTACAGGGTATGTGCATTGTTCTGGTTGGCTTGGGGGGTTGTTTGGTTTTTTGTAATAGCAGTTGTGTAAAGCTACCAGCCATTTTCGTGCACTGCAGAAGAAGAGTGGGACTTTGTATTATTACAGTGATCTCAGTCATCACGTTCATTCAGGCAGGGTAGTAAGTAATCCATTCTCCTTAAAATCTTCTGTCACTTCCTGTCAGAGTCATATATGAGCAAACAGTCCTTCAAAGATATTCTGAACCATGTTGCAGCAATCCTCTAAATTAATTCTTCAGATGATTCTAAGCCTTACAGACCAAGATTAATTCCACAGCCTGCCAGAAAGTGGATAAATTAAAACAAGAAGACATTTAGAAATGGTTGTTCATTTCACAATAACATTAATGTCAATTAGAATCCTAATCTCATTTTCAGTTAGCTGTACTTTAAACCATCAAAATCAAATGCATTTGTCTAGCTTCTTCATGAGAATCATTGACAAAAATTTGGTTGTATGATTACACTGGCAAGCCTAAGGCAGCAAAAACTTAACCTAGTCACAGGCTTATACGCTTTGCTGAATCATGGCCATTGTCTGTCAAAGATCTGGGTACTAAATTACCTGACAAGAATTTAGGCACTGCGAGTTATCTGGACAAGAGAAAAATAATTGTGACATATTGTAAAAATCCAGATGACCTAGCAGAAGGCTGATTCTCTCTTTTGATAGAGCATGTGTCTGTTCGTTAGAAAACATGATTCAGGAATATGACAAAAATCTGAACAGCCCTTAGATCATAATTTTTCAGCAGCTGCCAAAACATGTTTGCATGGGCTGCAGCTGTTTCTTTTCAGGTGAAAATTCTGCCTCCATGACTCATGCCTTTCTTTCCTCAACATTAGACTAAAGCAGTGCAGCCTGCATAAAGCTAGGATTTTAATCCGAATGAATGCCATGTCCCTCAAGTGAAAAAAAATGATAGCTTTAAACTCAGCTTTCCATAAAACTATTTACAAGGTCACTTTTTACTTTCTTTTAAGTTATGAAAACTGTTTAAATTTTTAAAATCCCTGAGTTTTTATCCAAGTTTAGTTTTAGAAATGTCAAGACTTTTATCATCCTTCCTCAGCTATAACAGCATCTTTTTCAACATAATTTCAAAATTGATAGGATGCAAATAGGGCTTGTGGTTGATGATCTTCCAGTTTCCTCTGCAAAGAGCATAAAGAACATTTTGCATATGGAATCTGTCTACGAAACCTCTGTGGAAACAGCAGAGTTGGGAGCCCAGTCATAGGAGTTGCTGTGTTCTTTTTTTTTTATTTTAAATTGCATTTCCAGAGAAAACAACATACTGGTGAGATGCAAAGAACTGGAATACAGTTGTGCCTTAAAATACTAGTAGCACCAGTAGAGTCCATTAGGCCATATTTGAATATTGTGAGATCTACCTTTTATATTTAAATTAATATTAATTTGTTAAGAACATAGACAGTGTGGAAATTAACATGCAAGGTCATATTAGGTGACCTTACCTGCAAATTCTGATGTGTTATTAATAGAAATATTAAACTTGTTCAACATGATTTAAGGAAATAATGCTAGGAAGTGATACTTAACAGCTTTGGTATAATGCTAAAAAGGACAAGAATTTGTCTTTTTATTCATCATTCAGGTAAGAACTTCCTGTCACTCTCCAGGAACAAACCTTATCCACTGCAGAAAATAAAAGTCAAATAATCCAGAAGATGAGGCAGTGTTCAGCCAAACTTTTAGCTTATATATGTATTATTTCAAGAGCGTATAAGTTTTTGCTTGTACACAAGTAATTTTTCATGCTGTTTGTTTCTTTCTAGTTCCACCAGTAGTGGCATTCATAGGGATAGACACACTGACTGTAAAACATTTCCTTTCTTGCATGTTGCATGATCAGTAAGTTTCTTTTTTCCATATCTTTATGCGTACATCAGCATGCATGAAAACCTGTCAGATAAATTCTAAACTTAGCAGCATCAAAATTCATCACTGTGGCAACCTCCTCTTCTGCAGTGACATTGACCTCCTCATTGAAGGCAGGGTAAAGCTCCTGTGAGACACCGTTATCTCAGTTAATCTCCTGCTGCATTGAATGTGTTACAAAGTCAGTTCATTCACCCTGGATTCTACATCCGTCTTGGAGGCATTGAAAGGTTGATGGAATATTCTTCATGAGCTGGTTAAAAACAAAGAGCAAACAATAGTCAAGCCTCCCTAGGTACAAAACCTGTATTTGAACATACAGAGGAGTATTTACTCACATCTACTCAGTAATTATTCATCTTCCAGGCTGCCAAATTGGACACTGATAAGTAGAAAAAAGAAGTGGAAGTCAGCTATCTAAACTCCTTTAAATGTTTGGCCTTAATTGCTTTGCATGGACAAGAAAGCGAGAGGTAAATAAAATTAATTAATGAAAGAACAAGTTAATGGGAAAGTTCTCATACTTCAGTGTGATGACCACTTTTGTTTGCTCTTGGTTTTGCAGTCTCTCTCTGAGTTCAGGGATACTACTCGCACGTCTGAAATTAAACGTGGAAGTGTTTGCAGCATCAGACCTGGAGGGTGCAGGAGAATGTCTGGTTTATCTTTTCATTATTAGTCCAGTTCCTGCTG
>NW_010419670.1:6518-7850 GCF_000710305.1 Buceros rhinoceros silvestris | reverse complement strand
TGCTGAGGCAACAGTGAGAAAGTTAGAATACACACATGCCACATTACTGGTGATGGAAGAAGGGGAATTAGCAGTTTATTTTAAAATGAAGAGGAGTATTGATATTTGCCCACAGACATGAAAAAAGATGAAGTTTTTGTTCTGAGAGATTTAAAAGCCTTCAGATGATTTGTCTTATAATTACTCAAGAGAAATCAAAGAGATGAAGCATAACTAAAAGAAAATAGAAAAATCATTATAACTGTTTACAAGTATTATTCACCAGTACCCTTCCTTAATCAAATTAGCTATCACTCCTGATTAATATCCTCTTTAGTGAGCTTCTTCACACTCATAACAATGGATGCAACCCATGCACAATGACTACAGCTCAAATACGGTTGTTGTTTAGATTAAAATGTAGCATTTTTCTTTCTTAGAAATCATCCTCTCCTAAAATTATTTCAGCACAGCAGCCATTCTAACTAAATAACTAGCAGGTTAGTGACCAGGACTGCTGTATTTATGAAGGCAACGCGTTAGAATAAGTATTGAGCACTGATGATATGCAATCACCTTGTATTGGAAGAAAAGATATGGAAGAAACAATAATCTTTAGATACAGGATCAAGAAGATAAAATGGAAAAGACTATCTATCTCCTCCAAATAAAGAATTGTAATCCGTAGCAAACTGCTAGGAAAAGATAGAACTACTGCAAAGAAAAACAGTATTTGTGATAAATTTTACAAAAATACTGCAATGGACTTTTTTTTTTTCCATAGGCTGAGTGCAAGATTGTGTCAAGGAAAAACACAACTAGCATGTCAGAGAAGTTAGTGCAGTATGGACTGCAGTAAACTTATTTTAGAATGACTCTGAAAACCCTTGAGCTGATTCAGATCTTGCTGAAGTTATTGATAACTGATATTTATTGATAATCAACATTTCAATTGTGTGAGATTTGAATCCAGCTTATATTTTAAAGGAACTTTAGTGAGTAATACATTTGCATAAAGAATAATCAAAAGTCCTATATCTCCCTCTCAGTTACCTTTGGATGACCGTACACTGTTTATCTGTTTAAAAATCTTGCTTTCATTTCCTTCTTTCCAAATCTCTAACAGTCATCCCAGTGAAGCACATCACATCTGGTCTGTGGTAATAACTTCATTTCCTTGGTAGGACTGTGGGAATTCTTCCTCAATGTATGTTACATACAACCCTGTAACAGCACTTCAAGTGATCTGATAGAACTTCGTTTTAAAGATGCTTCATCAACTGGTTCAGGATATCCATTTGCTTGGCGTGACTGACACTGTACTGCTTAGAAAAACATCCGCAAATGTAGGGA
>NW_010419670.1:407-6433 GCF_000710305.1 Buceros rhinoceros silvestris | reverse complement strand
CAGGGAAAGGGACCAACTATCTAAATTCAGCTGGACTTCAGGCATATTGCACATGGCCTTCTGCAAAAAAATATATCATGCAAGGTGTAAGGCCACCTATAACAACAAAATCATGGCAATACAGTTCTTGGGGCATGTGAGGGTTAGGACAGGCTAGTCAGTAGGTTTAGACACCGTAGAAAAGGGCTCCTCATATAAGCTTGTTGAATGTGAGAAGGGATAGGGAGAAGCCTGGCAGCACAGACTAGCGACAAACACCTTGTTTCTGTAAAATTTCCATGTCAGTCATTAGTCCTATTTCTTTGAATGAAGTTAAATGTCTACATGCTTTCAGAGCTGAAAATGTGCCCTGTGGGGTCAGCCTTGAAATCTAAATAAAATAAATTAAATAGTGTGAGGCCTAATGCATGTCCCTGAGGCATTTCACTGGTACTGCTCCTCAGTGGTCTATTATTTTCTGTTTATGGTCCTTCAGCCAAATTTCGTTCTGCCTGAAAATCCATTTGAATTCAGTAAAGGGCCAGCAGTACGTTCATTTACATTCCTGACATCTACCGATACTATAATTCAGTAACCAAAAAAACCAGTCACAGTTGCTTGATCTACTAACTTAGTGTTCAGATGATCTAATGAGAACAAAAGCATTTATGGAAGTGCAAATTTCACTTCAGATGTTACACAATGACCCAGAAAACACAGTGCATTTCATGAATGGTATGTTCCTGTCAGAGGAGAAATTTCAAATGGCTAAAATCTCATGTTGGCATGAAGTAGCTGGATTTTCAAAAGGGCTTAAGTTATTGAGTGTTGAGTGTTGTTGAATCCTGGGTCTTGAGCCTGAATGTACTCGTAAAAAACTGGTCATGAGCTCCCTTGAAAGCCTAGCTTTTATTGTACAAGTTGTTTGAATTAAGGTATTCACCTTTCCTTAGTGAATGAGAATCTATGTACTGTGGTTTTGAAGAAAGACCAAAGGGAAAGTTACTTCCAAAAATAGTCTGTGCTTGTGCAGCTTTTAAAAATGAAAAATAGATCTTTAAAGAGTAATAGTTAACAACGTGCCCTCATTATTCATGTTTAAATTGCTTTTCTTGGCATGAAACATTTCTATGCTGGAGCCTCTGTTCTGAAGTTGGAGAGAATCCAGCATTTTAAATCTCTGATCAAACTCAGAAAACTCTTCTCAATTGCTTTGTCTTTGGTGGTAAAGTGAAACCCTCAAAATGTGTTAATAAAAATCTTCAAACATATACATGTATCCCTAAGCCAGACACAAGATGCTAATGGGTAATATTCTCATACAAACATTCAACAAGTGTTTGGAATACTCAAATGTAGCATATGACAGTTTTAAAAAGCAGATCGCCGTCCTCTCAGCTAAAGTTCATATTCTTAAAGTTTTTTCACATTATTCATTAGCTTCTAATAACAAGTGTGACTCCTTTGGGAGCAGAGCTTGATAACTTACTGTTTAACTTTTTTCCTCAATAAAACTCAGTTTTAACTTGATCTTACAGAAGAGTGTGAGGACCTGGCCTAGTTCCTGACACAAGAGGGGCAGCAGATGCATAGTACATATACTACTGCTGAGCAAGAAGGTGGCAAGAGGCACAAGTAAGAGAAGCAGTTTCTTACCTTACCAAGGTATTTTCAGCTATTTACTGTTATCATAATACTGCTTGGTTAACCTGGCAGCTAAGGAAGACTTGAGAAACAGTCACAGATTATGGCAGTTGATGTGCTCTTGCTTTCTCAGGATGGTGTTTAAAGACAACAGGTGCACTTACAGCATATGAGACAGACAATTCTCAGCTCCATGCCTAGTGACTACATAACTTCCAAAAAGCAAAATCATGTCTAGCTGTCCTGTCTCAGGACATGTAGCATAGAGGATATGACACTGTAGACATACTCTATTCATTCTATCCTGAAAAGTACCTGTTCTCATCAGCTGTTTTGGAGAGGATTGCTTGTATAATTGCTACCAGGCAATCAGAGATCAGATTTCCATTTTTTCGGTTCCTTTCTCTCTAACCCCCTTCCCTACATCAAATCTGTCTTTACTCTTTCTTCCAAGAAAATAATTTTTAAAAAACCTCAGAATTTTCTGCTTAGTTTGATCATTTTCCCCTCCTGGTTTTTTGGTTTGACCACAAAACCAGACAACCCATTATTCACCCAGCTCTACTAATGAGCTCCTTTCTCAAAGGTTTTGCACCCTACATAATGAAGAACATCTGCATCTTGTGTAAAGCTTGACATTTCCCTGCCTATTCACCAATGGCCTGTTTCTCTTTTCTTCCAGTCACTGAATAGATTAACACTGCAATACTAGTAATGCAATGCATGAGAAAGGAAACTGGCAGAGTCTCCAGAACATTCTATTCTTGTCACCTTCCCCTAATATTTCAGTAGAATTACCCAATTCATATGGTAATCATTTCCTTCTAATCAATGTTTCATATGTAACCTCGCTTATTCACTCCTACTTATTCCTACTTGCCAAGAAAGCTGAATGAGACTGTTGGGGGTATCTGTCTTTCATGATATTGAGAAGAGATTAATAATGCTGGCAGCATGTGAACAAAAAGATGGTTTTAATTAATTAACACTTATAAATAATTTGTTAAAGGTTACTGGATGCTTAATGTATGCCTTAATAAACAGCTATTACATGGACCAGCCAACCGATAAATTGCTTATAACTATAGAACTATAAAAGCTCTTCTGATGTTCTTAGAGACTTCTCGGTCTTTCTAAAAACAAAGGGCAACCAACTATGCTGAAAAAATGCTGACTGCTGAGTCCTGTAGAAATGACTACTATGTGCATCACTGCCATAATGTGTTTCATATAAATTGATTACATTTTATTATTCATATCAACATAAGCCTTGATGGTTTGTTCATGTGTAGGATTGTTTGTGAGACCATTTTTTTGGAAGGGAGAGAGACCATTCTGCAGGCTACCTTGTGAAGTCTGGCAAACCACTGATGATCCAGGTTGAGGCATATTGATGAGTACACACTGCTTGTGTAAGGTGCTATTAGCAGTTTCTTTATTAACTCGTATTAGAAGTGTAGTCATTGACTTAGATTCCAGTTGTTGACATTATTGAACAGCTGTGTACACACGCACTTGCACAGATACAGTTTATATTTCCTAAGAAAACATCTGGTTCTAATTTAACACTGGCGGAATATCAAATTTCAACAAAGCATCTAATGACGAATGAAAAATCTGGATTTGGAATTTTGAAAAAAGGCAGCAAAGTTTGTCTTCTGTTGGGTAAGGACTGCATTAAGTCTCCTGCTGTCCTTGCCATCTCAGCAAGTGGATGTAACTTAATTGCCATGTATTGCAAAAATATTGTGGGGAAAAATTATAGTGTTGTGCAGAAAAAAGTTTGGAAAATTTACATCTTTTAAAATCCCTATTAGTCCATTGTCTTCCTCTTATCTCAGTGTCTTTATAGCAGAGTTACTAAAGAAAGCTGAAGCTGTTTTCTTTGTTACCTGTCTCTGCTCTCAAAAGTTGCATTTACTCCATATGTATTCCAAGATTCCACAATGTCGTCTGGGCTGATCCCTAGAACCGAACTGGATTCTCCACAAGATTCATTTCCTACTACAGATTTTTTGGCCAGTCTCAAGATAAATGCTTCCTCACAGAATCACTCGAAAAATAATTATTTTAAAAGGCTATTAATATGTGATTGGTTTACATTTGCTAGAGAAAATGCACAAAGCAGTTCGAGTTCTTTGTAACAGGTAACCAGCAAAACAACCTATGAAAATGTAGTTCTATGTCAAACTCATTAGGAATAAGTTACAAGAAAACAGAAATGAAAACTTTGCACCTCATTCGACATCTCCTTTGTCCAGACTGAACACACCTGTCAAGTCTTTAGAAAGATCTCAAAGTACTGCAGCAGTATTAGGAAACTTTTGCACCTGATAACACTTCAAACTAGTTATGTGTGTTCTCTTTTAAGGACATGGGGTGCAGCGTAGGAGATTAAGCAGTTAGAATTTAATTTTATTTAATTTAAATCAGTGGAGAAATTCCACTGAGATCTTTACATAGAATTAGTACCAAAGTTTTAATTAATTGGAAACTAAGCAATGTTCACATAATTGTCTTTACACAAAGATTTTATGAAATGTAGAATTTATGGTGGCCAATGGGCTTCTCAGCAATGCCTTTCAACTACCTTTTATAATGTTCCACAATGACTACAATGGTTTGTAGTTAGCAATATTCTCAGCAAAAGAACATACTGGGTGGCTGCAGGTAATACGTATGACGATTAACAATGAGAGGGGGTTGATAATGTCAGTAACTCCAGAGCCAAGATAACGTTAGGCAGGGGTAAACATTGCTGAAGATGATGTCTGGACCTCTGACCTTGTTGATGGGAACAGAGGAAGCTGTTTCTCATCTGGTGTACCTACACAAGTATGCCAGAAACTACACACTCGACCATTGTAAATCTTTGCATTAGCCATATTTTCATAGAAAATGGTTTAACTTTGTGTAGCAGGTATGAAATATTTTTGCAATAGGAACAGCAGTAGTTTTCTCTTCTTGCAATTCTCTAACCAATTAAAATTGTAACATTGAAAACATAATACATATTTGAACCAAGACAAGTATCTCAGTCTTCAGAGACCTCAGTGAAACTACCTGAAATATTGCCTTCTCAAACGGGGGCAGGTTTCTGAAAAGAAACTCACCTGCAGAATCCATGCTTTCACTTCACCATATTCCTCCCTCCTTAATTAGATACTAGCCACAGTCTGTTTTGTGCGTTAATCTTGTTATTCTTCACATTGCTTTAGCTAGCTTAGACCGATTGCTTAGCTAAATATATAAGATGGTAATTAGTTTAACAACATGTTAGATTTATAGAGCAATTCAACAGTAAATCATTATCAGCTACACTAATCATGGAGTGCACACTAACAATTACTGTGGACATACTGGAGGAAGTATGAGATACAGTAGTTATCATTTGAATGCTTGGCATAGCATTATCTGGCCTGAGAATAAAAAATAAAGATGTGGGCTTTTTCACAGGAGGAAAATTCACAGTCTCTGTCAGAGGACAGGGTACTTGCCCTCCTCCCTCTCCCAGCTGCCATCTTTGTTCCCTAGCTCCTGGATCCTTCAGTGTGGTCAGTTCCTGTGCTGCTCTCACACATGCACACTGAACTGCTGCACTCGGGATGGAGATGTGTGTTTACATAATTCATCACACACCCCAGATCTGACTCTTGGGAAAGAAATATAACCTGGTGGCTGAGACACTGGATCCAGAAGATTTAATCTTCTTTTCCTTGTTCATCCTTGTTCATGATGCTTTATTTCAATCCTTAATTTTGTATTGCTTCAGCTTCTCCGTTATAAAATGGGGATAATAATATTCCTTTTGTCTTTTTAGATTGTAATATATTTTGGATCAGACACTTTGTTTTACCATGTGCACAAGAAGGCCTCAAACTCAAGAGATAGAATCTGATTACGTATAAGGAAAAATTAAACAAATCAGTCATCTTCTGAACAGGGCTAGTTCTGCAGCTGCTGGGCACTTCTGGTTAAAGCTGATTCTGCCCTAAAAAAACAGCTTGCTTTTTCAATCCTTACCTCTTTCCTATCTCAAGAGTCCCACAGCTCCTCTTTCTCCTCCTTGTCCTACTCTTTTTGTGTTCAATTCCTCCAAAAACAGATAACAGGATTAGCAGAGGTACATTTTCATACTACCATGTTTAAGACATGGTAAATACCCTTTTGTCTAGACAAAAACTGTGATAAAAAGCATGTTTCAACTGATTTTCTAGATGTCTTGAACAACATCTCACAGAAGAGCAATACCCCTCAATATACCACCTAAACAATACTGGCAAAAGTTACTCCAAAAACTTAAGAAAATTTCCTAACATCCTACTTATTTCAAAGAGTGGGAAAGTGTTTCTGCCAGCGGGTGCCTCTCAGAAGATGCACCCCTCGCTCAGGAGCAGCCGCTG
>NW_010419670.1:0-281 GCF_000710305.1 Buceros rhinoceros silvestris | reverse complement strand
GGAGGGATCCTGGGAATTTGCCCCACCCTCCTCCCAGCCGGGGCCGGGGCCGGACCACCACCGACTCTCTGCCGTGCAGCCACAGGGACCCTTCCCCTCTCTGCGATCCCCTTCGGGCAGTCACCGGGAAAGGGGCGCTCACCCGCCGCCTCCCCTCCTCCGCGGTGCTCAGCGGGTCTCGGCAAAGCCGCGCTCCTCGCCTCCAGGGCCGGACACTGCGCGGCATCTCCGCGGCCGCTTCAGCACCGGGTGCGGGGGACAGCGCCCTCCCGCTCAGCTCC
>NW_010419669.1:3005-3225 GCF_000710305.1 Buceros rhinoceros silvestris | reverse complement strand
CCCCCGAGACGGGCACCACCCGTCAGCAAACAGCCGGAGAGGCCCTTGTCACTGGGTGTTCTTTCCCCCCTCTTTCTAACCGCAGGCGTTCTTTCTGGGGTCAGCCGTGCACAGGGGGCTCGGGGATGCGCGCCCGGAGCTCCTCGCTGCTCCCTCTGCAGCAAGACTGGCACGTCCGACACGGGCTGAAAGCTGGGAGCAAGGAGGAGGGACTGCTGCT
>NW_010419669.1:0-2867 GCF_000710305.1 Buceros rhinoceros silvestris | reverse complement strand
TTAAAGATTCCCAGCAGGGGAATACATTCAGCATTTCCAACCTCTGCATAACGCAGTGTCAGGAGGTGGAGGCTCCCTGCTGCAGTGTTTCTTGGCACCTCCGCAGAGGAGGCTGTTGGCCTGAGGCATCAGGCAGCCATAAGGACACCGCCCTTTCCAGCCCAGACACTGAATAACTCTGAGACTCTGCAGGTCACCTCGGGTGAGAGGTCCAGAGACCTGGATCCGGGTGTCAGTCCTGTGCGCTGTGATTTTCTGTCCTTACTGCATGCACAGCATTGTCTTTTTGAGACCTGAGGTCCAAACAAGTTCCAGCAGTTCCTGTTTCTGCAGCTCCTTCAATTTCCTATCATAAAATAAACAAACAGAAAACCCATCTCAGCCAAGGAAGGGGGGATGAAAGAAAAGACTTTTTGCTGCTATTTGTGATCCAAATGCAGGGGCTGCTAAGCAGAAATCCAGGTATCTCCTCCAGTGGCATTGTCAAGGAAGACCTTAATGAAAAACAGTTTATTATTCGTTTTACCGTTACCTTTATTCCTGAGAAGTGAGTTCGAATTATATTTTGGAAACACTGTTTAATCCAGCTCCACTTGCCTCATCGGTGCCAATTTGGGAGTGCATCCTTTCCTCTTGTGAGGAATCGCCTCCACTAGCCGCTGTGTGCTTCCTGCTTCACCTGAGCGAGCAATCCCGTCCGTACTGCGTACAGGGCTGCTGTGTGCTGGGGGTCGCACCCGACTACTAAACAAACCATGACTCCAGTGAACAAAAAACAATTCTGGGTGACTGAAGAGTCCCTCCTTTCTACCAACAGGACCGATGAGGGACAGGATACCTGGCAGACAATATTCTTCATTCTCCTTTTTAGGTTGAACAAGTACAATGAACTTTGAATTTACATAGAAAGAAATCAGGTGGGTCTGGATTCAGATACCCAGTTTTGAGGAACGAAAACTGACTCTAAAACCCACTAAAAGCAAATGACTACTGTGACCCAGATATTGCTGTCTCAGACACAGAGGGTGAGAGCTCATTACAAACTGGATGTGAAGTGGTGCTCTGCAAAGATGCTCATAAATAAGACAAATCCACACAAGTGGAAGCCACGAGTGCCAGCCATTCCAGGCCACTCCCTCCCCCCAAAAGATTCCCTCATTGTCACTTCAAGATATTTATTCTTGCTGAAGTTGATCTTGTTAGAGAAAGTCTTATTTATGGCACTAGCTATAAATTGCAACTCCCTTTATATTAATTTTCTTCTCCCCCATTTTCATTTCATGGTTACGTTTCGTTAGGAGACTCTGTCCTTGTGGTTTCTCAGCATCCTTAGTTACAAAACTGCTCCTTGAAGCAGAACTGTTTAAAGTTATGAAAAATATGACCTGCAGCATCTTCATCAAAGCCTGAGAGCAATCTGTTAAGCACTGCAGCAGTACTTTTGTAGGGGTAGAATTACATGAGTATGTTTTTAATGTTTTTATCATAGCTGCATCACACTAGTAGATTGTAGAGTACAAGCTGTGAGACAAGACATAATTAGGAGCACTATTTATTTTAATGAAGGTGTATTATCAGATTTAGCATTCCACATCCCCAGAGTTGCAGCAATAAGTCTCTAAAGGAATGCATGCAAAACATCCTTTCATCGTACAGGAAATCTGCCTCCCAGGCTGTATCTTCTGTGCAAAACTTACTCACAGCGGAAAATAATTTAGGAAATATTGCTGTGCTGGTGAACGTGAGAAACAGTGTTTCAAGGGGAAGATACTGCTGCAACTCAGGGACTAAATTCACGGCGGAGGAGACTCTCAGCTCCTGGCCATACTGATGGTGAACAAGATTTGCTGCTCGGTGACTTGGGGACATCCCTTGCTGGCTGCAGCTGACTCCTGGGCTGGCATCAGACTGTGGTGAAGGGGCAATGCAGGGAAAGGGGAGGCCTGCCCAGCAGCTTCAGCTCTGCCCAGGTGAGGGACACGTGGACCTAATCCTGCAGGTGAATGCTCCAGGGCAAAGCCCCTTGTGGCTGACTTGTCCCCTCCAGAGATCTGTTGTCCCTTTGAATTCATGCTCACCATAAATGAAGAGGTGAGTTTTCCCATATTTCTTTTCCAGGCTCAGAGGACACAGTTGTATCTGCCCATTGTTCACCATCATCAACAAAACTCCTGCCTAATACGGGCTGAGCTCAGAGCCATCGCCTGAAAAGGGGAGACTCTGTAAATGGTGCTTGTGGTGTTTTCTGATGTGACCAGCTGAACAGAAAAACATATAAAGGAAAAACTCCACACCCCAAATCTACCCAGCCACCTACACCTGGCTTTCCACCTGCCAAGCCTACCCCGGACGCTGCTCTCTTGTCTGTGTCCTTGTCTCGATTGCAGTAAACATCCCCAGGGTTGGTAACTGCTGCCCTGCCAGAGCCATGGCCCCAGGTTGCCTCCCAGTGCCCAGGCTGCTCTCTGCAGCTCCTGGGACAAGCCAAACCACCTGGCACAAGGTATCTCCTCGGGTAATCCCCTTCCGTATAAAATGATACTGCATGACCAGCTTAGATGAAACGTCATTTGCAGGGAGAGGCAATAGCTAAAAACGAAGGAGTTGCACCAAAGTCTGAGCTCAGACAGTCTTTGACCCTCAGATTGCGAAGTCCATGCCTAGAAATCCTAAACTCACAAACGAGAGCTCTGAAGCAGGGCTCCAGAGGAGCCTGGTGTCGCTGTGAACAGGCTGAAGGACCCTGGCAGGCAGCAGCCTCCTTCTGCTGTTTCTACAAAGCAGCTGGATCTCACCATCCCACCTTATGCCCATGACTAGTAGCCTTGAGATACTATACAGGGATGATGAGATTTCTCCTGGAAAGC
>NW_010419668.1:21124-21438 GCF_000710305.1 Buceros rhinoceros silvestris | reverse complement strand
CCATCATCATCACCATCATCATCATCATCATTATCATTATTATTATTATTAAGCTCTCTATTTGGGCAGAAGACGGGGTTTGCAGCACATTTTCATCCTGTATTAGCTCCATCATCATCACCATCATCATCATCATCATTATCATTATTATTATTATTAAGCTCTCTATTTGGGCAGAAGACGGGGTTTGCAGCACATTTTCATCCTGTATTAGCTACTACCTTAAAAACGGGCCGGGACAGGGGTGTTGCTGGTGGCCATGGAAATATTTCCACTCCCAGGCACTTTATTCGCTGCCGCAGACCCCCCCGGCA
>NW_010419668.1:20530-20846 GCF_000710305.1 Buceros rhinoceros silvestris | reverse complement strand
AAAGCGGGGTGCCAGCAGAGCCCCCCCTCCCCGCTGCCTGATTAGGATTCACCTCGCACGCAGGCACAGGGGGGCTCCGCATCCCGGCATGCTCCCGCCCAACGCCGCGGCCCATGGCGCCTGCTGCAGCGGCCATCTGGTTGGAAAACAACAGGCCGAAGCCATTCGGCATCACGTCATGGATCCGCCGGCGGGGAGAAGAGGGGGGGATGCAGAAACGCCAACGTCAAGGAGGGTGGTTGGGGCGGTGGGATGCACGGGAGCCAAAGGGATGGGAGCGGTGGTCCCGGCGAGGCCGCGGCCGCCTGCTGGATCT
>NW_010419668.1:16542-20439 GCF_000710305.1 Buceros rhinoceros silvestris | reverse complement strand
CGCATGCTGCATCTCCCAGCCCGCTGCGCAGGGATGTCCAGCCTCGCCCGGGGATTTTGTCTGGGGGAAGGTTCCCCGCAGCATGGTGGTTTGCAAGGATTTCCCCCTCATAAATTAGTATCTTCCAGCTGTTTCCTTCCACATAAAATCCCTTCTATTCCTTCTCTTATTGCTTTGTATAAACAAACACAAGAGCGACTCGTTCTAAATAAAGTTATTTGTCTACGTTGAATTAATATATCATATTCTCTCCTGAAATATAGAGAGCTATTTGTCTCCAGAGAAATCATGTTAAGAGTGACATAGTATAACCCTATTCATTTGCATATGCAGATATGTCTAATTATTCAACTTGCAATTAAAGGCTTGTGTGTCAGCAAATGAGACTAATTAGATACATTTATCTATGATAATCAGCTTTATTACAAACAAAATAGATTTCCCTTTACTTCCCAGGCAAGTGAGGCGTCTTGACTGGAGGGAGCTGGTCAAGGGCCCGTGGACTTCAATCACTGACGGGGTTTCCGTCCGCGTCCAACCGGGCAGAGGCACACAGAGTTCATTATTTTTTTGGCATCCAAAACACAAACACATAATTTTTCAGCTATTTTTTTAACTTTCTTTTGAAAAATATCCCAGCAGTGCAATTTATTCTTTCCCCTGAAGCAGGGCGTAAATAATTACTAGAAAACAAGGTCTGGCTTCCAAGAGATTTAGGCTCCTGTGTTAAAATAAATCGTGTGTGTTGTCTCTGAGGGCTGAGGTAGCAAGTGAGGGAGCAGCGAGGACGTGGACATAGCTGTCACCTTTCGTTTAAGGCAGGTAAAACACACTCAAGCTCCTTCAGGTGAGACAAAACGATTGCAGCCCTCGCCCGAAGTGCAGACTCACCCCTCCGCTGTCACCAAAGGCTTAGCAAGGTGTGGGCTGCAAAAATACGAGCTCTGAGGGTTGGGATCGAGCAGGAAAGTCCTGAGGCACCAAGGGGAAAGGGAGCGAGGTTGCGCCAGACGCCGCCTGAGCCACCCCAGTGCTCAGGGCAGTGAGAAGGATGCTTGGGGCTGCTTATTCCCTACAATCGGGCGCGGAGCAGGTCGTGACTGCCTCGCTCTGCTGCCCAGCCATGTTTTTGGACACCTTCTACCAGGACTTTATGCCTATATCACATTGAAGAAGACACCTCAGATAGTACCAGACAGTGCTTGGAGGGAAAGACACACCATGTCCTGGCGTTACAACACGAGAATGGGTAACGAGAGAGATGCTTAAATGATGCCCAACCCCTTTAATAGCCTTCTGACTTCCCAGGTACCCGAGGGAAGGCAGCAGACACCTTCCACGAGCATCAGATTCACTTTTACGCTGTACAGAATGGTGGAAAAAGAGCTCAAAATCTGCCCTCGCTACTGACGTCCTCAAAAGCATCCTCATGTGTCACATATCCACGGGGTGACATGTGGCCCACAACCACGTCGGTGTTTATCCAAGCACCCCCCAGGCCTGGCGCCCGCAGGAGCCGGGTCCCTCCCGCCTGTATCGCCCCGGGTTACTGGTCCAGCTCAAAACCAGGAGAGGTGAACCCTGGAAACGGTCGAATCAGAAACAAAACCATGTGGGTTTGGAAATCACCATATCAAGACATTTCAGCTTGTTCTGCAGAAATTCTGGCTAAACTCGTTAGGTCATGTTGGGAAACCCTCCTCAACTCGTTCAGCGTTGTGTCGCTCACAGAGCGATACGAAGAAGGTTTATCACGGTGACTCAGGACAATGTTTGCCCAACACACACACTGCAAATCAAAATAAATGCATTTACAGTGAACTAGTTGATTTTCAAAACTGTATCAGACCATTTTTCACAGGTATAATGTGTACTTACAAGCAGGAATTGTGTTTAAAAAGTCTAAATTGTCTCATTTTGATAATTTCAACCCGTGACAGACCTCTGGTGAGGGGTTTCCTCTCTGTAACTTCAGCCATCGAGACTGCAGACAGCCCAGCTAGGTTCCGCCACAAACTGCATCGCCCTCCTTCGCGTTTCGGACGACTACCTGCCCACGAGAGAAATTGTCCTCTGAAGGTGCTTCGATTTAATTTGAAAATAAAATGCGAATTAAAACAAAAGAAAGGGAACTGAAGCAGCATCAGGAATGCAAAGCGGTGGCTTGTTCCGTTCTTTGTTTTTCTTTCAGAGAAAGGAACAGAAGAAAGAAAATTAGTTTCTAGTTAATCCAAACATGTGAGAGATTGGTTATATTTCTCTCTTGGGTGGAGAGAGAAACAGGAGGGGAGCAAGTGAGGGAAAAAAGGTCTCTCTCCAGAATCAGCTCCCTCCAAGTGTGTTTTATAACCATCATTCCGCATTTTCTATCTGTTCTGACATTTCACGGGTGCAAAAGCACCAGCCCAAAATTGCAGGAGCAATTTTGTCTGTGGACTCCATAGGTCCACAGATTCGGGTGAGAGAACGAGGGATCTTCACCTCTTCAGGCGACCCCAGATCCCTCTCAGGCCCCTAGATAAGAGCTTTCGCGGGAGCTCAGCCTCACCTGTTCTTAGCGTGGTGCTTACGGCACCTCCCCTGGCCCCGCAGCTCCGGGCACTCGGGGGCTAGAACTGTCCTTTTTGTTCAGTCTTTCTTGATGACCCGGTTTGGTGGCACCTCATCCATCACGCAGGCTCTTAATGCTCTTGCAGTAACAGCTGCCCTTTCCCTCTTTAACACACACACCCCGTAAATTGAAATGATCGCGCCGCAGACGGGGCGGGGGGTCCTGGCCAGCTCCTGTTGCCTTCTGCATCGCGCACCTGGCTGAACCACGGTGGGGTTCAATCATTTTTAGCATCTAGGGATCACCAACAGGAGTACATAAGCATTAGATAACCTTCCCCAAAAAGCATAACAAAATAATAATGGGGAAATGAGGTTAAGTGAAACCATTTCAGTAACGTTTCAGGCCTGCTTTCAATCAGCGAGAGCTGACTGGGGAAATTCAACGTCTTTGAGGCTGTCACTTCATTTCAGCTCCCTCCACCACTGAACTTCTCAAAGCGATGAGTTAAAGACCTCCAGCAGATTCATAATACGTCTGAAATGTACTTTTTGCATTTAATATTCACTGGAATGGTTGACTTTGCTGGGTTTGGTTATCGAGAGGAATAATAGTTTTCAGTTTTATTGAAGCATAAGATGTAATTCCATTATCTTTCTTCTTTTTTTTTTTTTCTTTTTTTGATAAAATAATTCCGGAGGAAGTAAAGTGAAATGGGAGAAGAAATGATTCTATAGACCCTGTTAATTATGTATCCATCATATAAAATAGCAATAATAGTATAATAATTTTTCATTAAATA
This sequence comes from Buceros rhinoceros silvestris, assembly GCF_000710305.1. NCBI lineage: Eukaryota > Metazoa > Chordata > Aves > Bucerotiformes > Bucerotidae > Buceros > Buceros rhinoceros. Next base: position 17,086 of record NW_010419668.1, on the reverse strand, counting down.
ATGCACGGGAATATTTGTAGTCTCCTACTGTCAAGAAAGAGCTTTAAAAAAACTCCCCTTCCTCTATTTCGATAACGCCAACTAATTTGGAGCAAGTTTTGGTGCCTGTAAGCAGGAATCTGACCATTTTGCAGTTCTGAATCAACTTGTGCTCCATGCCCGTGAAGCCCGAATTTAGCCCCTATAACTTCAGGTAATTCAAAGTTAAATGCCGGCTCTGAACCAGGTGCCAGGTCAGAGACGTGCTCCTCACGCTGGCGCTCGCTCCACGGCTTCCCCACCACACTGCTCTGTTTCCCAGCCCCTCTCTGGATGCAGAACAACTGCAGCGCCATATTTTAAATTAATGTAATTGAAGGAGGTGCCATTCTCTTCTCCCTGCAGGGAGCAGCCGTTTAAGCATTGATCTTCATTTCAGGCGGTTCGGGATGGAAATGAACTAACTCCAGGAAACTGCAGCGTTTCATCTGAAGGGCAAAGCCACGCTCCTGGTGCCCAGTCAGTGGCTGAGATTGCAGGGTCAGAGAGAGGCCCCACTCTGCAC
>NW_010419668.1:15153-16507 GCF_000710305.1 Buceros rhinoceros silvestris | reverse complement strand
CTGAGATTGCAGGGTCAGAGAGCGGCACCACTCTGCAGCGAGGTGGGCTGTCTCCTTCCGTCTGCTCTCCTGTGCAATATGCCCCTTCTTGAAGATGCTCTCAGCTGTAAAGACCAGCCGGTGGACAGGGTAACCCTGAGACACCTCAGCTTCTTCCCGTATGCGTGTACCACAGCATCACAGAATTGCTTCTGTTGGAAGAGTCCTTTGAGATCATCAGGTCTGCCCGTTCCCCCAGCACTGCCAGGTCCCCACTGCCCCCTGTCCCCCAGCAGCACCTCCACACGGCTGGGAAACCCCTCCAGGGATGGGGACTCCACCACTGCCCTGGGCAGCCTGGGCCGGGACAGGACAACCCCAATGGGACAGAAACGGTTCCTCACGGACAACCTCAACCTCCCCTGGTGAAACTTGAGGCCATTTCCTCTCATTCCATCACTTGTTCCTGGGGAGAAGAGACCGACCATCCCTCACTCCAACCTCCTGTCAGGGAGTTGTCAGAGCCAGAAGGTCTCCCCAGAGCCTCCTGTTCTCCAGGCTCAACCCCCCCAGGTCCCTCAGCCGCTCCTCAGCGCATTGTGCTCCAGACTCTGCCCCAGCTCCACTGCCCTTCTCTGGACATGCTCCAGCCCCTCAGTGTCCTTCTTGGAGTGAGGGGCCCAAAACTGAACCCAGGATTTGAGATGCAGCCTCACCAGTGCCCAGTCCAGGCAGACAATCCCTGCCCTGGTCCTGCCACATGTCTGTCAAGGAATGCCATGCCTCATGTGAGGGGAAAAGCCCCTCGCAGACACAGAGAGTTGTTGTCCGATTCAAACGAAAGCCAGCGGTGAACAGCAGATCCAGGCTGCAAATGCAGAACAAGGTTTGATCCTTGTGGAGGTGCCACGTTAGAAAGGAGAAGGGTTGGATGCTGAAAACAATTTGATAAAGAGCATGAGAAGAAGGGGAAAAGCTGCTGCTGCAGCAGCTTTAAATTAAAATGCTGCATCAGCCAGTCCCTCAGGACTTGATAGAAATCTAATTAGTCAGACAATCTGGCACCAAATGTCCTAATTTCCCCAATCCATGTGGGATTTGTGTATTCTCTTACTCACTGCAGTTCTAAATTTCAACCTGAGCCTTTCTAACCCCTCTCTTTTTTCCGTGCAGACATGGGACTCAGGAGAAGGTGATCCCTATCAAAACCTAATTGTTTTTCATAAACCTTTAATTAATTAGACTCAAGCTCATGAAAGACACTTAAAATATTAACAGTTTGTTTAGAGACAAGCGCTGGATGACAACTGCTGCAGCGTCGTATTTTCGGAAGGAACCCAAATGTAATTAATGTGCACGGGCATACGCTCGGTGT
>NW_010419668.1:13521-15014 GCF_000710305.1 Buceros rhinoceros silvestris | reverse complement strand
TCCCCAAAACACGCCGGGAGCAGAGTGGGGACCGCGGCTGGGCCATGCCATGGCCAGCCCCACAGCCAGCTCAGCATTATGGATGCGACGTGGGTCCTGCGTGGCGAAGGGTTAAGGGCAGCAGCAGCGCCGGGGCGGTGGGTTTTAAGAAAAGCTCCAAAAAGGCATTGGAGACCCCCAGGCTGGGGCTGGCCGTGTGGGGCACACTGGGAACAGCCAACTCCTAAGGCAATTAGCCCTGTCCGAGGGGACCACGGGCTCCTGCAGCAAGGTGCTGAATCCCCTGGCACCCTTGGAGAGCGAGGATCCCGGCTCACACAGGATTAAGCCATTCGGGAGTAACAGATTTGATTTTTGTATTTTTTTTTTCCAGAGCGGCTATGACCTGTCATGTCAAAGCTTTTTATTAAAGTCTCTTAATCCCCAGATTATCACCACAATAGTTCCACAGGCCCGTTCCAGATAAGGCAGGGCCCGTTGTGGAGATGCGCATTGGAGGAGTTTTAATCTGCAAATTATTGGCATGCAGGACCACGAGGGGCTGCTTTGCTGTGTTGCCCGTTGCGTCAAGGGGAATTGAATATTTATAAAGAAGACTTCAAATGGGCCAGGCACTGTATTCCTCCCACACATGTGCAATCCCCATGCGGCAGAGGGGCCCTGCTGAAAGAAAAAAAACCCTTCCGTGCTGCCACGACACACACGTAGGCTCCCCCAGAAGCCACGCAGCCTTGGTGGAAAGCAGGTGAGCAGGGCTGGGGGAAGGGGTGGCTCTCCTTCTCCAAACAGCCCATTTCAGCCACATGATTTGATTTTTAAGAGAGAAATGATAAGAGCAGAAAGGCAGAGCTGGTGATGGAGATGGAAACTCCTTGACTCTCTTGAATACTGGGGGAGGACAGCGAACAGATAGAGTCCCTGATTGGGATCCTGTGCTGACACAAAATATGCCATGTGGAGCGAAGGCTTATGCTGTATACAAAACTAATTAGCAGTTACCTTCTAGATTAAGGAACAGCTCAAGCATCTGTTTCGCTGAAGTGTTTTGTAGAAAAGGGATGGCCCGCTTTAAAATAGCCTGATGGATTCAAACACGTCATCGCTTGGGTCTGGGGGCTCCCAGAGTTGGTGCTGGGGAGCCCAAGAGGGACCATCAGCCCCACAAAGTGTTTCCAGGCTGCTGGCAAGCAGGACATGTCCCCCTCCACAGTGTTTGTACAAGCACCTTGTTGCACCTCATGGCAAAGGCCACCAAACAAAAATTATCATGAAAATGCTGCACAAACAAGTATGGACGGGGAGCACCACAAGTCTGAGTGGGGTGGGCTCAGTAATAGGTGGAGCACAGCCCACAGCACTGAGCTGACCCTCTCCAGCTCGTGGGGGCGGTGGGTTGTGTAGACATAGATTATATATACGCAGGATGACCAGCTCCTTCAGCTCGCCCGAGCAGAGGTGCTGCTGCACAAGGCCAGATCCTGGCTGCCACTCAC
>NW_010419668.1:11197-13408 GCF_000710305.1 Buceros rhinoceros silvestris | reverse complement strand
CGGAGATCCCAGCGCTGGGTCAGGCTGCAGCATCCGTCAGGGCAGATCAGTCTCAGCCCTCAGCAGCAATTTGAGACCTTCTGTGTCAGCAGATAAGGCTGAGGACAGTCCAGGTCACTGGCTCTCAGTGTGTAACCTCCCGTGGCTCGCTAGGCGAGGATGTCGCCCAGTCACAGGGTCTGCAGATTTGGACTCAGCTCCAGCTCTGCCACAGCCTTCTCGTATGACCTTGGGCCAGCTGCTCAGGTTTCCTCCATACCTGGTTCCCATCTGTTAGAAAATGGCTGGGTATATTAGGGGGTTCCTATGAAGATAAGTAAACCGTGAGGTTATTAGAGCTATTACACGGATAGGGCCCAAATGTTCCAATTTTTTTGAAACAGCTCAAGAACTGAAGCGGGCAGAAAAAGCTTCAGGACAATAAAGCATCACCTTTCTGGGTTCTCCTCTCAAAGGAAGGAGGTGTGGCTTCATTCGGAGGCAGCACTTCAGGCATTTTATGAAATGGCAATGCCCACATTTTCCCTAACGGCCTTCGATCCAACCTGTGAAATGGCCCCCAATAGCCTTTGGCTCATGGGAACCTTCCCATGTGCTTAATACCATCTGCAATTCCTCTATTAATCATAACATGCAGGTGCCAGAGCCACCGGAGGGAAGGAGAAGGGAGAGGCCAGTAATTTATCGCTATACGGCCCCAGCTCGAGCGGCTGCATTAGTCTAAAAACTACTTTGCTTTCTGGTTCACAAAGTTCTTGGGAGTACAAAACAGGAGAGGGGGTTATCTGTGAATCATCTGTCATCTCTAAAGCTTTTGGCTAGAACCTTTTCGTGACTCGTGGAAAAAAAAATTATAAATAAAATGTGGGGGTGGGGGAAGTGACTAATTGAGTGCAATAATTAAACACAGCTCCCAAAAAAGCCGAGCCTGTTTCTTCAGCCATCAGCACCTTGAGCGAGGGCTGAGAATGCCTCCAGGATTCGCCAAGGCAAAAGCATAACGGGCAGCATCCTCCGGCAGGATGGGGCAGAGCATGTTTCCACGTGACGCAGTCAATGCATGGGCAGAACACTGGGTCTGATCCGCACGGGCCCGGGCGGCGGGGCTGGAGCAGGCAATTAGCTCGTGTTGCCCCCTTTGGGGGGAGCCAAAATAAAGGGACATTTAGAGCTGTGAGTAAAGGGAGACAAGGACTAATGTCGGCAGGCATTATGCATGCACCTGGGCCACCAGTGCCTCCAGGATTCGCCAAGGCAAAAGCATAACGGGCAGCATCCTCCGGCAGGATGGGGCAGAGCATGTTTCCACGTGACGCAGTCAATGCATGGGCAGAACACTGGGTCTGATCCGCACGGGCCCGGGCGGCGGGGCTGGAGCAGGCAATTAGCTCGTGTTGCCCCCTTTGGGGGGAGCCAAAATAAAGGGGCATTTAGAGCTGTGTGTAAAGGGAGACAAGGACTAATGTCGGCAGGCGTTATGCATGCACCTGGGCCACCAGATTTGCAAGCAAGGCCACCAGCTTCCCCCAGACATGTGAAGGCACTAAGTAAAACTGGTACCAGCTTGGAAAACTTCCATTCTAGCTAATAATACCTGCAGGATAAAACACCAGCATCGATATACCCCGCATGCCAAATGAAACCATTTGTATCCACTCGTTCCATCTCTGGTTCAATTAAAAACAGCAGCCGAAGAAATAGCGAGCACATTTCCTTCCAGAAACCCCCCCAAACTTCGTGACATTTAGAACCACACGAGACAGCTGCGCCGCGAGATAAGTTAGATGATGTATTCAGGAATGGCTCAGTTCGGAAGGTTGAGTCTCTCGTAGCAGCCTGGCGCTGAAATTCTGTCTTGTGTTCTTCAAAGGTGGAATAAACCTTCTTCCCGGTTTACCTGTAGTGAGGAAAACACTTGAAAGATGGCCGGGTTTCTGCAGAGCCCGGCGCATGTCTTTTCCTGACACATGGATCCATCTGTCAACACCGCAGACCTAATTAGTACTCTCTTAGTTCTATTCACCAGCTAGTAAGCATGTGGCATCTTTCCACAAAGCCTAGAAATCCTCGCTCCACGCAGACATCCCCTGTATCGCGATGGGTGGATTATGGCCTCAGTGAAACGGGCCATTGCAGCTGACTTTCCAGTGAGGCTTAATGTCACGATAGCCAAACCAAGAGAGGCTGTCACCCAAAACAGGCTGGCACAGC
>NW_010419668.1:0-11073 GCF_000710305.1 Buceros rhinoceros silvestris | reverse complement strand
GGGATGAGAGTTCTGAGATGCCCAGCCCGCAGCTACCATGTCCCCGTCCCCTACGAGCCACACGCACTGCTCCCGGTCAATACAATTGTTTATAGGGCCGTTGTTGAAACTGGATTTGTGCAATGGTCAAAAAAATTCCAGCACAGAGGCTTGCTCACAACGGCAGATGTGATTTGTGCAGTTTAATATACTACAGCAAATGGAAGGGCTGGGAGAAAGAAATGGCAGGGGCACAACAAGCCCTGGAGACCCAGCTCTGAGAAAGGAGAATTAGGAAACCCCTTAAATAAACCAGAAAGGAGGTAGAGGATATATCTGCCTTCAGCTCTCCTCCAAACAGCACAATGCACATCCCTCCCCAATCTGGCAGCCCCGCAGGTCAAAAATACTGTGTGAATATGCACTAGAGGTTATTGCTCTTCCCATGCTGGAGAGAGTGATTTGGAAGTCTCCTGCTGGCGTTAAATTAAATTACCCATATAAATAGCACTGGAGGTGACGGACAATAGATCCCACTGGTTTGCACGCAGGCTGCTCTGTAACGGGTTGAAAGGTAGAGCTATTGTAACATGCCCTACAAGGCACCTCTTTGAGTTCGATCTCATCAAACTTCCACCAGTGGAAGTTACTTTACAGACCTCCCCCTGCAATGACATCCAGCTTCTGCTGTGCAAGAGCTAAGACTACCAAATACCTCAGCACCGTGCCTCAATTACTCTTACGGTGCTATTTTTGGGCTTCCACTAATTTTGCTAAAAATCCATTTGAGTGTCTATACTCAGATTTCTAACATTTTAGAATAGTGTTTCTTAGGGAAAAAAATTACTCAACAAAACCCCTTTTTCTTTCTTTTTTTCTTAACTATCCTTCTTACTTTGCAAGGTTACTCCCTACGGCTCCTTTTTAGGATTAAACCAAGAAGTTAAAACAAGTGAGAGAATTAATTTCTCCCAGGGGAACTAATGAAATTCATATCCCATCGAGCTTACCAGCAAGCAGCATCTCAGCGACCAGTGATGCCAGTTATGCACACATCAAGAAAACGCTTGAAATGTATCCTGAGGAATATATAGAGTGTTGGTGCTGCTAGAAAAATAGCAAAAGGCTGGCAGTTTCTGTTCTGACAGGGTATGGGTGTCGTTACTGCTTCGGTACCCACCAAAGAAAGGCACAGACAGGTCGAGAGGGAAATCGGAGGCTTATTTTTTAAAAACAGGATCTCTCTAAGCCAAATTAACCCCTGACAGAAGCCCACTAAAGCCCCTGGTGCTACTGGGCAACCAAAGTTAACCTGGCTCTTTTGCTTTGTTTTCCGCTTATTACAGAGGAGGCAGCCTGGGTTTACGTTGCTGGCCAAGAGAGTGTGAGGATTAACAGTCAATTCAAGGCTGCAAAGTGCTGTATAGCTGTGAAGAATTTAATTTAGATCCTTTTTGCGTTTCTGGGGATGTAGTCTAAACTGCCGGCAAGAAAAAAGGGGAAGGTGCAGCCCAGAACTTGCAGTAAAGTAAAAAATCAGGGGAAAAAAAAAAAAAAAAAAGACAAGAAAATGGAACGACAACAAAAACCTATCAGAGAGTGTGAAATTCACCTGGATCCCTCGGAAGGGGTTTGCACATTTGTGAGATTAGAGTCATATTTATAGGAAAATCTTGTCACTTCTCCTCACACTCTGTGGGGCTGTAAAACACAGCACTGCTGCTCTCGGGTTTTGGAAATGCTGCTGAAAACTGGAGAACGTGTGCAGGAGGGACAAATCCTGCCGTCCAGGAGGGTCCCCCAGCCCCAGGTCCTGCCCCTGCGCAGGTGATGGGCTGTGGGTTTTAACCACAGTGAGATGCTGATGTCCATGCACCAAGAGATCGTACGAGGGACACTTTGCTGGACAACACAAGCCAAAACCTGTTTGGATGCTGCTCCAGAGCTTTGCCTGCTGTCGTGGGAGAGAGCTGGTAAATGAGGACGCTCTCATTTTGCCTTTGGTCGCGGTTTGTAGTGCCAAAGCACTGCAGAGGGGCCGTGGAAGCAAACCCTTCCTCACCTAAAGGTTCCTGAATAACGTTCAAGAGTAGGATTTCCTCCTGGCACCAAACCCTCAGAAAACAGCTGGGGTTAAAATAAACAAGCAAGCAACCAGCCAAAGGCTCCATTAACACCTGACATTCCAAATGACAGGGCCTTGTTCAGATGTCAGCTTAAACATCTCAAGGACCTCTGAAAGAGTTATAAAATCTAGTAATTGCAACTGCTGCAACCAGTGGTTTCCCAGGCACAAATCATTGCACAAATAAACAGGAGAGCAAGGGAGAACTGGAGGGACTGGGAAAGGAGGTAGAGGCAAAATGAAAGAAAAGAAGAGCCCAAGCCTGTCCTGGCAAATCTTTGAGCTCCCCTAAATCAATCCTTGACTTCTGAGCACACCACCACGTGGCAGCGACTGATCCCTGTCTCTGGCAGGGCTGCCCAGTTTTATGAATTTCAGGCTGCCAGCGCTACGCTGTGAAAACTCACCCAACCCATCTTCCCCAGCAGGAGCTCCTCAGGCGGAAAAGGGGATATTTCTTTTTCCAGTTGTCACAGGGATGTGTTGGGCAGCTAATATATATATAAAATAAAATCTAAAAGAAAGGAAAAGACAGGCAGAGAACGGCCAGAGCCCTGAACCAAAGATAAAAGCCTAAACGAGTGCATTGAAGTGTGTGGTTAAATGGAGAGGGAGAAGCCGTGAGGGACAGCGGAGCTTTGGAAAAGAGTAGAAGCGGTTCTTAAGGAGAAAGTGGTGATGAAGTCTATATTAAAGACAAAGAAACAAAAGTCAGGAAACCATGGAGAGCTACTGTTGGAGCTCAAGACAATGCAAATCATTTACCCTGCTCAGAACTGACTCTGGCTGAGACGCGTGGTTCTGAAGGACGACGGTGCTGCTCGTTGCGCGCTCCCTTGCAAGGCCTGGCTGCCTGAACACAAACAGAAGCAACAATGTCACTGCAAAAATAATAAAACAGCAATCGTTTTGTTGGCTTCTCACATATTACAGCTAATTATTTAATTACTCTAATTTAAAGTTTTACTAGGTTCAGCATCAAAGCATAAAAATCCAGTGATTGCAGTGTCAGAAAGGAATAATATAATTAAGGTATTTAGTAGTAACCTATTAAACTGTTGATTGCGGTGCATTAATCGGCAGAGCTGACATGACACATGGAAGCTATCAGAGATCCATGTCCACATGGGCCCGCGCTGCCTTCCTCCCCTCATCATCACTTACATGTCCGCGGGGTGGGAGGTGCAGGAGCGGAGGAGAGGCTGCGGGGAGCGGCAGAGCCGGTTCTGCTGCCGGTGTCTGCGGAGGCGAGCTGTAGGTGAGCTGACGGCACGGCCAGTGCCTCACGCCCAGCACCAGGCTTGGCACCATCTACGCAACCGGGCCCAAAGCACAGTGACAAACCTGGGGACACGTCCGGCTGCCCTGCGCCATGGAGGCTCCTTGCCCCAGGGATGTGCTGGAGTGCCCCTGCAGCGGCTCGGATTTACAGAGACCTGAGCCCACAGACCTCAGCTGCACGCGGTTTCGCCACATGGACATGAAGCATTTCAGTGAATCGGGGTCTCATTCCCGGAGTTACCCACCACGCACCAAACTCAGAAGCTGGGTACTCAAATCCTTGAAGCAATAAGCCCTCTATTCTGATGGTGCTCTCCCAAACTGCCTTGCTGGTCACTGGGCAATTAGAAGTAGAGAAATCATTTCTGCCTGACATCCCCTAACCACATCTTTTTTTTCCTCCCTTGCTCCAGAGCCAGGCAGCCATCAGAGGGAGCACAAATTCCCGAGCAGCGCCGCATGCCTGGACTCCCCAGCCCTGGCTGTGTTCAGCGCTGGTCTTGCTGGCACGCAAACCAGGAGGCAGCACAAGGCCCAGCCTTGGAGGAATAACGTGCTCGGAACTCCCTTCCCCTGTGACAGGACACGGGGCAGCTCAGCTCTCCAGAGGGCTCCGCTCCAGATAAGAGCCGTGATCTGGAAACAGGAAAATGAAGGAAGAAGTCGATAAAGAAAAGGCCAGTCTGGAAAGACAGAATGAAAATCAGTGAGAGGGGACAAGGGTTTGTATTTTTAAGCTTAAGCTTTTCTACAAAATATTCCCAGGTCACAAAGGGAAAGACCCGGGAAAGCAAGATGGGAAAGATACCAGGTGAAACAGGCAGGCAAAGAGAGACACACATCTAATAATTACAAATTACGCCAATTCATTTTTTCAGATTAATTCATCTGAAAAGAAACATTCCGTGTTCCTTTTCCTCCCTCAAGTAAGCCCAGCTGCCTGCCTGCCTTCCTTACGAGACAAGTCACCTCCTCCAGCACCAGGAAAACATGCCCGCAGCAGTCCGGTTCCCAGAGCCACGTCCCTCCAAACACAGCCTGCTCCCCAGCCACCCCCGGCACGGTTTGGAAAGTGGTTTTTATAGCCGAGCTGCTTCCCTACCCCAGCTGAAAAAGCCATTACACTACGGCTGTATCGAAGAGCTCTCGAAAAGCTCTAGACTAGTGCTAGGATTCACAGCCCAGGCTGGAACTTGTTGGTGCAGCACGCCTGGGCTGTGATGCTCAGGGCTGAGCCAGCTTTGCTGGGTTTCACCCCATCAGTGAGAGCTGCCTGTGGACAGCGGGAGGCCTCAGCTAGCGGACTCCTGGCTGCCAAACTCAAGACTGCCCCAGCCGCCTGAGACTTCTGATCCACGCATAAATGAGGCGATGTTGCAAGACTAACACAAACTGTATGCGACAAATTAAAAGAAATCATTTACTTAGAGGGTTTTTTTCCCCCCCGAAATAACAGAATTTGAATATATTATTTGAAAAAATACATTTTCGTTTTCCACCTCAGTGCATCCAGTGATTGTGGTGTGATTATTAAACACTTCATAAATAATAATGTGACATTTTCCGATTGTGCGTCTGATTAAGCAGCCATTCTTCTCTCCCTGACTGCGACCACGGACAGATGAGATTGCTGCAGACGCGGCAATCTTTGTGGCTCCTTCCCTGGGGATGGAGGATCAGAAGTCACCCCTGGAACCCAATTAAATCCAAGAGGATATGAGCTGATCACTTCGGGCTGGCTCCAAAACTCACAGCCATCGATGGGGAATCTTGGCCACAAACTTCTCTGAACTGCAGCTCTGACCCATGGACGCAGCGTGATGCATTTTCTAGGGAGGATATTTTACACAGTGAGTCACCTTCTCTGCAGTGGGTAATCATTTTCCTCAACTATGGTTTAGTATTAGGAAACCTGCTCCAGGAGCAAACAGGCAGTGCCAGACCGAGACAGAACTAAACCCGGGGAACTGAAATATAGGAGAAGACAGGTTTCGTCTAGAACCGAAAAAGTGAACCTGAGCAATAAATGCTCTTTCCTGGAGGATCAGAGTCCTTTGAGGATCGAGGCATTGCAGAAACCTTCCTCAAAAAGTTTATTGCCCCTTTTTCACAGAAAAAAAATTTAGTAAAGTTATTTATTAAACAAAGAGTCAAAATCCAGTGGCATTTATGCCTTGGTCATTCCAGTGCCTACAATGCAGCCGTGCCTCTCAGAGCTGTCAGACGTCAGTGAAAGGGACGATCTCCCAACCCCAATCCTCTCCTGTTCGTTACACCGTTCGGATGAGTTAATCCCAGTCCAAAAACCCAAACACTTTCTTTTTTTTTTCTGAGCACAATCACCATTTCAGAAAAATGACCAAAGAAAGCAGCCCTGCTCTGTAAACCCTCCCAACCATCTGTCTGGATATTACTGACCTTTAATATTATGCAGGCAGGAGGTGGAAAGGACGGGATAAGAAGGAGGTGGGGGGAGGTGTGGAGAAATGTCATTGCTGTAACAATGGCTTATTGCATTTGGATAATCTCGCTCCTTGTCCCGCTGCTAACATGGTAATCTTTCTCCACCTCCTGTATGTCAATAATGCAATAACCTCGCTCTCCCCCTGCATCAATAACACAACAGCCGCTCTCCGCTTTCGGCGGCACTGATGAATTCTGGAATTGCAACAGCTCAGATGGTCCGTGCAAGCTTGTCCCTGCCTCCCACCCTCATTACATTTTAATTTCACTTTAAAGACAGTTGCTATCAGCATTGTTTGGCTGCAGCTCTGCAAAATAAGATCAGGCTGTGTTTGAACTCAGGGGGTTCCTCAGCTCAGCGCTGGTGCCAGGGTATTTTCTATCGCTGCCGCTTCTTTGTACATGCTCAGCTGAAAAATTAAGGCAAGATTTGCTAAAGACTTAACTGGCCAACAGCTCACTGTATTCTCCAAAGAAGCTGCTCCAAGCTCAGCACTTACGAAAATCTGTTACTTACACTTCAGTGTATGGACGGTCGGTCAGATTCTCAGCTCACTGTCCCCGTCGCAGCCTTCAGGTCTGGGCCAGCTACAGTTACACAAGTCCACCAGTTACTGACTGATCAGCATTGATTTAAAGCGTAAACATTCACAAGTGCTCTCCACAAACGTTAAGCAAATAATGGTTAAAAAACGTATATGATTTATATTTATATATAACAACGGTTACAAAATAGTTAAAGCCACGTGATGTGACAGGTCAGGAAAAAAGGATCTGAAAGCATAATCGAGTAAGTTTAATATCAGAGAGCATATGGTAAAAAGAGCTTGTAAGAGAATCTTTAATACTAGAGTGGGCCCCACACAGTGATTAATGTCGCCTCCCCTGTACAGTCTAGCATGGATGGATTCAAGAAGCAGCTGATCGTTTTCAGAAATGCCGCTCCTCGTAATGATAGAAGATGAGGTTTTCTGAGTTATGTTGAGAATTATTGGCAAAGGTTAGGTGATTTCCCACTGGTGCTAGAGGGAAAACAGCGCTTGCAAATTACCAGCATTTGTCAGTACTAATGCCACATCCCCCAGCCACCTCAACTGTCAACATTAATAGGTGTCATTACAGCAAAAAGGGGTGACAATAGTCAGACTTGATCAGACCTTGAAACGAGGAGCATGATACGGAGGATAAAGAAACGGAGATGTGCCTGCAGTGCCTCTTGCCTTCGCTCCCAACAGCCCACCCGTGGCTGTGTGGGTGGCACTGCTTACCACACTCTGCCAATTATCACATTTGCTTCCCTGCTCGCCCTCCTTCCCACCTCTCCCTCATTCGCTGGGTAGGTTTTGTTAAGGCTCTTCCACCCTCCCTCCTGCCAGTGTCGGCTCTGTTTTCCACTATCTATCACAGGGTTTCTTTCTCCAAGAAGCCAATGCAACATGCTAATGCAAGATGCTTTCCCAAGGGAAAAATGCAAGAAGGAAAGTTCTTCTGGTGCCTGGGTACTGCCAGGCCCTGGGCATTCCCCTGCCAGTCCCCTTGGGCAAGCAGCACGGAGGTTAGGGACAGGAGCCCTTGGCAGGCTTCTGGGAACCTCCCTCCCACCAGGGCACAGCAGCAGCTCTCTATCACCCCTTGCAGTATCTTACCCCCTATTTACACCCTGAAAGCTTTCAGTATTGCTTGGATTGCAGGGTTTGGGTGAGTCTGGGGAACAGTCCAAGACGCAGCCTTGTTCTCCTGGTCTGGGAGTGTTGAGCCTCAACAGCCTCCTCAGACAACACCAACACGGACAGAGGGCAGCGCTCCTGGCAGAGCAGCAATCGCCACTGCTGCTCAGCAATTAATGAGGGTTCTGCTGAGGAACCGGTAAGGTATTTTCCCTCCTCGCTTTCCCTCTGTACCCACCATGGTGAAGGACCTGGCATCCACTCCTCCAGCACACGGAATTCCACTCTAGTGACCTGTCTTTGTTTCAAGCAGGCAAAACGAACCATGACTTCACTCCTTGCATCTTCATCTTCCAGCTCATGCAACTGGGGACAGGGATCAGCTTTGTCCCTACGTTAACGCAGGGTCTGATGTGTGGTTTGGTCCCCTCACCAAGCAGAGCAAATAAAACACAGACATCTGCTCTCCTGAGCCCTTCAGCGCCAGAGGTAACATTAATTTAGGTTGGCCACAACCAGAGATAAAAATAATTTCCATTCGACTCCTCCTTCTGTCAAACTGAATAAAATATAGTTCACTTATTCACCTCGCCTGGCCCCTTGGTGATTAACATTAGCAAATGCAATCAGCCCGTGGCCACGGCGCCATCGACATTAATGCAAAACTGGGGGAGGGCCTCTACTATCAGCACCAAAAGGGAGCCTTACCTTTAATGTGCTCATTCTTCACAGGGCTGCTAGCGATAAAAGAAGCCGTCAAAACAGATGGACAGGCCAGCCGAGGCAGAGAGACGAGATTTCTGCGGATTTCTCAGGGATAGATGGAAAAAAAACCATGCAGCAAGCTCTGCCCACATCCTCAGCGGTCACCAGCCACAGAGCAACCGAGGCTGTGGTGGGATCTGGCACCGTCATGAGCTCAGCCATCCCAGCTCCGTCCTGGTGTGTGCCACCGCAGCCTCCTCCGCTGCCCCCGCTCCCCGCTGGCTTCCCGGGCAGGTCCCACCGCAGACCCTGGCGAGGAGCATGGACAGAGGCACAGGAGAGGGTCACTGCTGGCACACGGTGCCCAGCAGTGCCGCTACATTCTGCAGTCCCACCTCGCCTGCATGTCCCACCATCGTCCAAAGATGCTTCTCCCGGAGGCAGGATTAGTGAGCACCTCAGGCCAGCATTTTTAGCAGCTTTTTCCCGCTGTTGCGGGTGGCTAACACTGTGTAATAGTGTGTCCACACAAGCGTACATCTGGGTAATCTACGAATTAATAATCTGGCCTTTAACCACCTCGTTCACCCGCTGTGAAAGCGGGTGAAGCGATCGAAGGTTGGCTTCCCTCGAGCTGGGCTGTGGGTGTCTCTGTGCAGCAGTACGGCTCGGAAAGCTGCATGAAGAATCTCAGCCCACGTTTTGAAGATTTCTTTCCTTAAAAATATTTTCTATGATCCATACTTGGGTGACAAAAGTTGTGGTTTAAGGCAGTTGAATTCATTATTTTTCTCAGAAAACATTAAATGCTCAAATACCATATTTTTTTTCTTCTTTTCCCTTTATTTCACTGCACCCGCCTCTTTGGCAAATAGGACTCCCAAGTCCCTTCTGATCACTAATAACGTGGGCTTTCATACCATCCTGGAACAAGTGAAATTTCTTTGACGCCTTAACTTTGCACAAATAGATTTTAATGAGGGAATATCACCTTGCCTTGAGCTAACTCTCCTCCTTTGCTCTTCCAAGGCTTTTGTAGTCATTTCCTTACAACTTCCAGAACATTAAAGTTCTGCAAAGTGTTTGAACACTGCATACCATTTCCCCAGGAACTTTGTTTATTCGCTTCAGACTGTCACAGGAGGGACACGCTTTCAAAGACACGCTGTAAATCAGGCAAAGGAAGAACCTCTTCTGCAGCCCTCCATTGTCCTGACATGGTCTTTCAAGTCCGCTTGGGAGATTATACAAAAGCGCTTCCCATTGGGTGACAACTGGGGTGATGCTACTAATACAAATAAGGCTCTGAAGTTCTGGAGCACTCACAAGGGCTTGGAAAGCCTTAAGTACAACTTGAGTAACATGCACTTGTCGAAGGGATCAGGAGAGCTCAATAGACGTGGAAGAGAGTATCCAGCTGCCTGCCAGAGAATGTATCAGTTCATGTGCAAACTCACCGTAGACTGAATTAAGACAACAAGCAGTGAGGACATCAGGCTCTAAGTTCTGAAACGAGGGTATGAATCTGGAGTTAGGAAATATCAATCCTGAGGTCAAATTCCTCTCCATGCTCCTCTCGAGCACAGAGTTGAGACAATAGGCTGAGAAGCCGGACATCTCCCATGCTGTCATTTCAAGAAAGCTTCCCAGCACAGAGAGTCACCAAGGGATGGACTGTTCTCAGAACAGCTGTCCTCTGGGGTGGAGCAAAGTGTCACCGTGAAATGTGGCAGAGCACTGCGATCTGGGGCAGACGTTGGCTGAACCCATGACGGGCATTCAGCTGTCCCCCTGCAAACTTCTCCCTTTGCTGATAATTCGCTGTAATTAAACCACATGTAAAATTCTTCCACTCTGTCAGAAGCAGAGACCTTCTGCTGCCCATATGCCAGAAAGACAAATGAAGGGCAAAGCTCCCGTGAAGAAGGCAAACTTTTGCTTCATGATTAAGAACAGTGAAGACACCTTTCAGAAATGCATGTGCCAGTGCTCAGATGATGTTTTGATATATGAGCAAGGTCCACAGTGAGACACAAGGAATCTCCAAGAACAGCCAAGAGTCAGCGACCACAGGCCCCACGCTTCCAGTTCTACTGGTGTAGCAGTGGGGTGGTACCAGCATCAGGCCTTACCCCGGCCCAGGTTACTGCCCGCGCTGTGCTCCCTCCCCTGCTCCTGAGGACCAGGTGGTCCTGCTTGAGCAGGGAGGTTGGACTAGATGATCTCCAGAGCTCTCTGCCACCTCAGCCACTGCGTGAGGCTGTGAGTGGAACTCATGGTACTAGAGAGTATGAAGGAAGGAGCCTGAATTTTGAGCACTTCAAACTGTCAAAACTGCAATTATTCCAATTCCTTAAAATACCACAGAAAGGCGGGTTCTCAGCTCAGAGACAATTTATTTCTGCAGACCTGCCAGGCAGGAGAGACAAATATTTTTCTGTTGTTGATCTGACTGCGCTTCAACAAGTGCAATAACAAAAAGCTAAATAAGCTCAAACCTTTCATGGAAGCTACAGGAAATTGTTAGTTGATGTGTTTTTTAAAATTGTAAATATATAAATAAGGGCAAGAATCCGGAGTTTAGTGCAATGGAAACAGAAAGCTGATTCAGCAGAACAAGGCGCAGTCATAAAAGATTTATTACGCTTTATCAGCAATATCCACAGTCTTTCTGTGATTAGAGTTGCATTGTGTGTAATTATCTTATAGAAATTCTGCTCTTTGATGTGCTTTATCCACCATGCTGAAATACAGTTCAATTCTAGAAGGTTTTCATGGTTGACTGGAATTTACATTAATTCCTCTGGGCCTGCAGGGCCAGCCTGGTCTGTCACCAGCAAGCTCTTCATAAAT
>NW_010419667.1:29115-32484 GCF_000710305.1 Buceros rhinoceros silvestris | reverse complement strand
GCTGGGGGGCAGGGGGACTCGAGGAGACCCAAGGGCTTTTCCAACCCAAATGGTTCCATGAGTTATCCCCTGTGGATTAAGACGTGACGTGGAGAAACGGTAGATGAGTTTGCGGTTTAATATTCAGAACAGTTCAGAAAACGCTGCAGATTAGGAAAAAGGAGAGAAGATTGATAATTTATGCTATTAGCAGAGGGGCAGGGCAGAGTGGTTAGACGCAAGGCTCTGCAAGAGTCAAAAGCTGTAAAAGCAGCAGAAAGAGCTGGTTTTGATAACCATTCTCCAAGTTCATCTTTAAGTTATAGAATCCAAGCGTAGCAGAAACACCGCTAGACAGATCAAAGCTCTTTCTGCTCCAGCGCCCCACATTCAACAGTTACACAAACCCTTCAGAACGAAGTAATTAAATACAAGCGTAGCTGAGCCCTTCCGACACGCAACCAAGCGGGAGAGAAGTTAAGGCAGAAGAGATGTTCAACGCACCGGACAGAATGAAGATTAAAACCCTTATCACATTTAAGCAATATGATTCACACGCGGGCCAGGCTGACAGTCTCGCCAGCCGCCTGCCTCGAAAGCCAGCCTGAAGTTTTCGTTTGTCGTTGCGTTGCGCAACGCATGGCCTTCACCCAGTGTCATCAGCTTCCATTTATTCTCCACGTCTGGACGGTCCAAGTTCTCCAGTTCTGCTCTCGTAGTCCCAGCAGAGGATTTTAACAAGCATCATATTTCAGTGTTGGAATTTGTGCCCTGGCCGCGTACTTGTTAAAAGCCATGACATGCTGGAACTTAAAATCCACTGAAAAGAGCCACCAGCCATTCTCCCACCTATCTGAGCGAACAGATCCAACCAAGTCAGGGATTTCATGACTTGGTCCCATAATACCTGATTAGTAGCTGCTAAGCCATCAATCAAAACCCTTGTTGGACATTAATCACACGGACGTGCAGCAAGATTTATGAGTGACTGGGAAGTTTGCAACATCCCATTCATCCATAATGAGGACTTGGACTTTCAGCTCAGTGGTGGAATCCTGCCATCCACGTGGTGTATTTACATCCCTGTCAAACAAATAAAGCCGTACATAAAGCAGGAGAACAAAGCACTCTCCAACTGCTCGCTGGAAATGAAAACTAATATCCACTGTTTTATTAAAAAAGCAATACTGATGGATTTGGAGGCTTAATTAAATCCTCAGATTTCAAAAGGTCATATCGGTATGTATGTGCAGCCCGTCTATCACGTTGATCTGGTAACAGCTTGTTCTACACCGTCCCTCTGAACTGCAACGGGGCAAGAACAAACCTGCCTCTGTTCTGACTGCTGAGAATCTCCACATCCACATTTCTACGCTTTGGCTGAGCCCCACAAGAAATTGTGGAAGTCGTTATGTCTTACCGTGCTCAGGACTGACCTAAGAACAAAGCGTGGGCAATAAAACATGCCTGGCCCCAGGGCAACAGCTACGTTCATTTGTTATTTGTACCTCTCGTGACGTTCTGGACAGGAGACCTGGGCTCTGAACAAGCTCCACTCCACCAGTTACAAGCCGTTAATCGGTATTTCACATCCGCACATACTCTGAATTCAGGTGGATGTTACAGTGGGAACAGTTTGCTCCATCGGAAAGTCAGGACGGTTTCAAACTCTACCACATCAACACTGATTTTCATCACGAAATTAATTTAGAGAATTAAAAAAAAAAAAACCAAAGGAAAGGTAACAGCACCATGAATTTTGCAAGGGTTAACGGGATGACCAGCTAATTCCTGGCCTCTCCACCTCATCTTAACCAGGGACAAACTCACAGAACAGATGATAGAAGATTCTGTTAAAAAAAATAATTAAGGGAGAATAACAGAATTATGTCCAGCAACACGGATTTCGGGAACACAGATCCTGGCTAACCGTATTCTTAAGCTGATGGTATATTCAGCTTTAAATAAACGGAAAGAGATGCAGCTGTATTTCCAGCAAGGACCTGATGAACGCCAAAACACTAGAAGAGCATCTCCTGAAGGAGCTCTTTAACTTCCAACTAGACATGAGGAAACCGCTGATGACGGATTTTGCAAGGTCCCAGAAATCCTGATACCTCCTTTCCTGTTGTCCTCTGTAACCAAGGGAAATACAAGACTATTCCAGAACATCTCTTACGTGGGATAGAAATCTTCTCATTTCCAACCTCAGTCTGGTCCGTCTACATTTTTAAAGTAACAGTACTTGAAGAAGCGTAACCAGACAATGGAAGCACGTACAAGAGCGGCTGCAGGAACCTCTTCCTGGACTGACTGGCTCGGAACTCTGCTCATTTAAGCGCCTATAAAAATAACAAACTACAGAAGGTTTGCAAATTATAACGATTCTGGGAGAAAAGTGGTAAACAATAGAGTGAATATATTAACAGAATAATGTAATTCTCTTTTTTATTTTTGTATTTTTTTCACAATGCAATCAATCTACGGTGAGAATTTCCATGTCAGCAGAGGCCAACCTCTGCATCCAGGGGAAAAATCAGAAATCTGTGATCTGTAGGATAAAGCTGTGACTAGAAAACTTGGGAATACTGAAGACAACCAACAACAGATCAAGTCTCACATGGTGACGGGTGTTAATTAGCTAATTGGAAATGGCTACATAAAGCAGAGTGCTTTGTCAGAAGTAAAAGTTCCCAGCAGCGCTCTGCATTGCCCTCACATCTGGAATGCCAAAGGAAACAAAGGAAGTGGCTGTCACTGGTTTTTTTTCTACGCCCCACCCCATTCAGGACTGGATGTCTTGGGAAAGCATGTGTCCTCTGAATTAGTCCAAGGAAGTACCATGGCCTGTTTTACATGAAGGTCAGGTGAGAAGATCACAACAGCGCCCTAAAAATCGGGGGTTTTACTAAAGCTGCTGGCTCTCGGGCTCCTGCATGAAGGAACCGTCAGCGTTCTGCATCCTGGTGCTACACAGCAGCTTCAGTCACCATTTCGAGTTGATATAGGAAATAAAAACAGTTACTCGTAACAGTTCTGTTTGGTGAACAGGTTTGCGCTAGAGGAGCAGTTCAAATTCTCCTCCACCCTGTGGTTCAATGGGGGCGCCAGGACACGCCGGAGACAACATGGTTCATGCTTCAAGGGAAGGCACAACGCTCCCGAGAGATGGTGCTATCCAGCCACAGCTGATTTCAGGGGCAACGACAGCAAAACTGCAAACGAATCCCGAAAGAAAAAGGCTGGGAGTTCAGGGAGGATGCACTGCTGTGACACACACTTAGTTCTCTGTAAATAGGAAAGATTCATGGAATCCCAGAATCAATTAAGTTGGACAAGCCCTTTGATCTCCTTGAGTGCCCCCTGCCCCCTGTCCCTCAGCAGCACCTC
>NW_010419667.1:27973-28776 GCF_000710305.1 Buceros rhinoceros silvestris | reverse complement strand
GCCCCGGCTCGGCTGCCCTTCTGTGGCCACGCTCCAGCCCCTCCATGTCCTTCTGGCAGGGAGGGGCCAGCACTGGACCCAGGAGTCGAGGGGTGGCCTCCCCAGTGCCCCCAGTGCAGGGGGACGCTCCCTGCCCTGGTGCTGCTGGCCACACCAGGGCTGGTCCAAGCCAGGATGCCGTTGGCCTTCTTGGCCACCTGGGCACCCTGCTGGCTGCGCTCCTGCTGCTGTGTACCAACACCCCCAGGCAGTTTCCAACCACTTTTCCCCAGCCCGGAGCATTGCAGGGGGATCTTGTGACCCAAACAGGCATCATCCTCGAAGCTCTGGAGACAAGAGGTAACTACTAGCCAAGTACCAGAGCAAGGCAGGGAAAGCAGTGGCACTCTGCGACAGCAGTCTCCAGCTAATTACTCAGTGATTTGCTGTAGCAGAAGCCTTAATAATTAAAATGCTGCGGTAATCGTGGAATTTAACAAGAAAAAAACCAGTTAATTGAATTCTAAGAGCCCTTTGCTTTCTGTGTAAGTTGTACCACGTTGAGAACAGGGGCTGAGCACACACGTAATGGACACGACGAAAGAGAATGCAATAAGGAAAGTCTGAAAGAACAAAACCTGGGTTTAGGTGCTGTGAATACTGTTAAATGCTGCACAACCTGCTTTATCTCTTGTTGCCCGTGAAATTAATTTAACTGAAACAATAATAAAACTCCTTCCAGAATTAATTCTCTCAAGTCGTCACCCAATTCCATTATTGTACAAGCAGCAAGAATTCCTTTTGTTTTTCATTTTTTGGGAAAG